>NC_092597.1:3502368-3806447 GCF_047663525.1 Anas platyrhynchos | reverse complement strand
ACTACCACAGCATCTATCTTCTGATTCGGGACGGATGATGGCATGGTGGGATACTTCAAGGTGAGTTTGATCTCCACTAATATTTGGCATTACAGAATCAGTAGAGTTGTAGAAGATGACTTGCATTTTCCTTGAAAAGTAAAACCAGGGGACTAAACATTGATGGAGACTCTAAGAATTTCCTCTCCACTTCAGCTAAGCTTCATTTCTAAGGCTTCAGTCCAACAGCCCAGCCAGAGCAGTATGCATTACTTCAAACGACACGGAACACAAACAGCTTGTAAAGATTTAGATGGTGTTTTTCTTAATTAATTAATTAATTAATGAGATCTTTTTCTACCTCAAACTCTACTATATTTTTTCAATTACAGATTTCCCCTGTAATATATTGAAACAATGCTGCATATTTTTAGACTTGCAGTTCTGAACACAGAATGGGAAAATTGATAGTTGAAAAACAAAGTATCCATTTGGATGTATTTACTTTGAATATTAACGTCATACTAGAAGATGTTTAGAAGTTCAGACTAGACAAAAATGCTGGAAGCCCTTATCCTTTCCATAGATCACCTTACAACTGCACATTAACAGTAATTGCCATGGCTGTCATGCTGTTTTAGTTTTGCATTAAGGCTGGGATTCATACATACCTTCTGCTTCCAAGACCACTGCCCGTCATAGTGACATAAAATATCTGCAAGACATATAAGCACTGATTTGCGTGGCTCAGCCATGTACACAACTGTATTACATACACAGATGTAGTTTTAAAATACTGCTCAAACAACCATCATGCAGGGAGAAAATGCAACATTGCATCCTACAAAGGAAACAATCTGCTTAATGTAATTCTAATCCTCCTTACCTGCTTCCTTCTACTGCCATAAATGCTTTCTCTATTTCCTGTTAATAGACCCCCATCACTTTTTACCTGTTACTGATGCCTTCATCAGTACCTCCCTGCTACTTCAAGTACCACATTTCCAGTTACCTTGTCAGTAGAGCTGAGCCTTTTTCTAGTCTACCCACCACCCTTTTGTTAAAAGCATTATTCCCTCCCTTGCTGTCTCATTTAAACATCTAAACTGACAGTCTTTTAGGTGCTCTGGTGGCAGCTTCTTAAGAGATTGAGGCCTTTTGTGTGTCAGCCCCTGACACACACAATCTACATGTAGCAGAGAAGTGACAGACAAAAAATCTCTTAAAAATCAGAGAGAGAGCAAGAGAGAAATTTGCAGAAAATAAAACTGTTCTGAAAACATGGCTCTTCTCTGGAAGTGGGGTTGCTGGCTCTCTTGAGGTAATATAGATATTTGGATTGCCCATAGAATCAGCTTATAAACAATCCGAAGGACCACAGATCTAAAGCAAGCATAAAGGAGTTTTAACCTTAAATGTTCTTGTTTCTGAAGGCATTTACACTGTGAAGGGTGTTCCCTGTAATTTCCTTGTGCTACTAGAGCTGCATCAACAGGTGGCAGAAAGGAAAACAGAAATGTCACTCAAATTATCATAAACTGGAAGAGAGAGAAAAATCTTTGGATGCCATGACAAGTCCAGTGAACTGTTATGCAAAGATTCTTTTTGAGGAGTATGAGATTGATCTTTTACTTGTTTGGTAACAAAGAACTCAAGCAGCTCATACACATTACCTGCTTCTGCAGGTAACAGACACTAAGAACAGATACAGGCGTTACTGAAGGAACTTTTACTTTATTAAGTTCCTAGTATCAACAGTACATAATGAAATAAACCAGTCAGAAGAAGAATGATGATGCCAACAACTCCATAAGAGCTATTCTTGTCAATGGTAAGCAATTTGTGACCTTGCCTGATTTACGGCCGTTGCTATTATTCCCTTTTAAGATCATACTAATATGACAGTTATGATCTTTCCATGTATTATCAGAAATTATTTTTAGCTATTTCTTTTAATAAATACGATCACTCAGATAAAGGAATTAAGAAATATATTAATAATATTAATTAAGAATTATTACTGAGTTAAATGTATTTTTTTATCTAACTCACCATTCTAGACAAAGCTCAGATGTTAGAAATAATAGATGATATTCATACAGCTTCATTGCTGTTACAGGTGTCAAAGGAGGCAGCATTTCCCTGTACAAGAAAAAAACAGCACTAATTACAATAAAATATTATCTAAAAAGATAAATTAAAAAAAAAAAAATCTAAAATAACTAGAAGTCCCAAGCTCAGCATACTTACAACTCAGAATATTAAGAGTATTGGAAATTTTCTGAAAAAGTATCCATAGCACATAATTCAAATATGTTTTGGAGCTTGAAGTGGAACTTAGTCTAGCATTCACTATTAAGAAGTAGATACTTACGACATTGATCATGGAGAAAAGCCTGTCATAGTCACTAAGATATAAAAAGAAATAAATAATGCATTTGTTGTTGATCAACAAATTCCCTGGCTTTTTTTTTTCCTTCCTTCTCTTCCCTCTGCTTGGCAGAAATGGGAATCAACAGGGAGAGAGAACAGAAAAGCACTCTGCTTTCTCCCCTTCCTCTCTATTTGTTAATCTCTCTCCCCTGCAGCATTCTTTTCTCATACACGTTTTCTGTCATAGGCATTTCTTTCCTACTTTTGAAAATTCATATTGAGAGCTCTTTTCTCATCTAAATTACTTTGTCTTCTTCTTGAATCATTGTAAGGTTCACTCTCACAAATATCTTCCGTAAGTCTAGCATTTATCTTGTTGACTGAATTTTCTCTATCACGCAGCAGGCTAGCTATGACTTGGCTGCCATCACTGAAATGTGGTGGGACCACTCCCATGACTGGAGTGCTGCAATGACTGGCTCTTCAGAAGGGACAGGCAGCACAGAAGGGGTGGTGGTGTGGTTCTCTATATTAACATGTTTTGAACTCGAGGCTGAGACTGGGAATGATAAGGTTGAGTCCCTATGGGTTAGGATCAGCAGGACGGCCAACAACGCAAGCATCCCGGTGGGGGTCTGTTACAGACTGCCAAACCAGGATGAGGAGACAGATGAGGAATTCTACAGGCAGATGGAAAAAGTTGCAAAATTGTCAGCTCTTGTCCTCTTGGGGGACTTCAACTTCCCAGATATATCCTGGAAATGCAGTACACCTCAGAGGAAACAGTCTAGGTGATTTCTGAAGAGTGTGGAAGATAGTATCCTGATGCAGCTGGTTAGTGAGCCTACCAGGAGAGGTGTCCCGCTGGACCTTCTGTTCACAAACAGAGAAGGACTGGTGGGAGGTGTGGTGGTCGGGAGCTGTCTTGGGCAGAGTGACCATGAAATGGTAGTGTTCTTTATTCTTGGCAAAGTCAGGAGGGGGACTAGTAAAACTGCTGGCTTGGACTTCTGGAGGGCAGACTTAGAACTGTTCAGGACACTGGTTGGCAGAGTCCCTTGGGAGGCAGTTCTGAAGGGCAGAGGAATCCAGGAAGGCTGGGCACTCTTCAAGAAGGAAATCTCAATGGCGCAGGAGCAATCTGTCCCCACGTGCCCAAAGATGAGCCAGCATGGAAGAAGACTGGCCTGGCTGAATTGTGGCTAGAGCTTATGAAAAAAAAAAAAAAAAAAAAAGGGTTTATGATCTTTGGAAAAGAGGACAGGCCATTCAGAAGGATTATATGGATGTTGTAAGGATGTGTAGGGAAAAAATTAGAAAGGCTCATCTGGAGCTCAATCCGGCTACTACTGTTAAAGACAACATGTTTTTATAAATACAGTAACACTAAAAGAAGGACTAAGGAGAATCTCCATCCTTTACTGGATGCAGGGGGAAACTTAGTGATGAGAGATGAGGAAAAGGCGGAGGTGCTTAATGTCTTCTTTGCCTCAGCCTTTAGCGGCAATACTGGTTGTTCTCTGGATACCCAGCACCCTGAGCTGGTGGAAGGAGAGGGGAGCAGAATGAGGCCCTCACAATCTATGAGGAAATGGTTGGTGACCTGTTATAGCACTTAGATGTATGCAAGCCGATGGGGCCAGATGGGATTCACCCGAGGGTACTGAGAGAACTGGCGGAGGAGCTGGCCAAGCCACTTTGCATATTTATCAACAGTCCTGGCTATTGGGGGAGGTCCCAGTTGACTGGCAGCTGGAAAATGTGACACCCATCTACAAGAAGAACCAGAAGGTAAACCCAGGAAACTATAGGCCTGTTAGTTTGACCTCAGTGTCAGGGAAGCTCATGGAGTGGCACGTGAAAGGCAACCAGGTGATCAGGTCCAGTCAGCATGGGTTTATGCTAAAGGCAGGTCCTGCTTGACAAATCTTATCTCCTTCTATGACAAAGTGGTGTGCTTCATGGATGAGGGAAAGGCTGTGGATGTGGTCTACCTTGACTTCAGTAAGGTTTTTGACACTGTTTCTCACAGCATTCTCCTCAAGAAACTGGCTGCTAATAGCTTGGACTGGTGTACACTTTGTTGGTTTAGAAACAAAGGGTAGCCAGGCCCAAGGAGTTGTGGTGAATGGGGTTAAATCCAGTTGGAGGCTGGTCACTAGTGGCATCCCTCAGGGTTCAATACTAGGCCCAGTCATCTTTAACATCTTTATTGATGATCTGGATGAGGGGATCGAGTGCACCCTCAGTAAGTTTGCAGATGACACCAAGTTGGGTGCATGTGTTCATCTGCTCAAGGGTAGGAAAGCTTTGCAGGAGGATCTGGATAGGCTGGACCGATGGGCTGAGGCTGACTGTATGAAGTTCAACAAGGCCAAGTGCCGGGTCCTGCACCTGGGGCACAACAACCCCAAACAGCGCTACAGGCTGGGAGATGAGTGGTTAGAAAGCTGCCTGACAGAGAAGGACCTGGGAGTATTGGTTGATAGTCGGCTGAATATGAGCCAACTGTGTCCTCAGGTGGCCAAGAAGGCCAACAGCATCCTGGCTTGTATAACAAGCAGTGTGGCTAGCAGGGCTACGAAAGTGATTGTTCCCCTGTACTCGGCTCTTGTGAAGCTGCACCTTGATTACTGTGTTCAGTTTTGGGCCCCTTGCTACAAAAAGGACATGGAGGTGCTTGAGAGAGTCCAGAGAAGGGCAACGAAGCTGGTGAGGGGTTTGGAGAACAAGTCTCACGAGGAGCAGCTGAGGGAGCTGGGCTTGTTCAGCCTGGAGAAGAGGAGGCTCAGGGGTGACCTTATTGCTCTCTACAGGTACCTTTAAAGGAGGCTGTAGTGAGGTGGGGGTTGGTCTGTTCTCCCACGTGCCTGGTGACAGGACAAGGGGGAATGGGCTTAAGTTGTGCCACGGGAGGTTTAGGATGGATATTAGGAGGAACTTGTTTACGAAAAGGGCTGTTAGGCATTGGAATAGGCTGCCCAGGGAAGTGGTTGAATCACTATCCCTGTAGGTCTTTAAAAGATGTTTACATGTAGAGCTTAGAGATATGGTTTAGTGGAGGACCTGTTAGTGTTAGAATCACAGAATTGTCTAGGTTGGAAGAGACCTCAAGATCATCAAGTCCAGCCTCTGACCTAACACTTGGTCAGAGGTTGGATTAGATGATCTTGGAGGTCTCTTCCAACCTAGACGATTCTGTGATTCAATATGATTATTACTATTATTTTTTTATCTATAAAGATTCAGTTCCTTATTTCTCTTATTTATAAATGGAACCCTTACTGAACCCAAAATTTATCTCAATACTACATTATACCATGGATTTGCTCTTTCTATAATTCATAATAAACATCAAAATTTCACATCAACTAAAAACTGTAGATCATACTGTCAACTTTTGTTTATATAAATATGTATACATTCATAGTTTAGCATTTATATCTGCAGCTTTGCTTTTTCCAAAAGTGATTCAGAACTAAGAATCACTAAAGATTAAAATCAACATCTTAGATATTCCAGCTCCAAATGCCTTAATTTTCCTGGTCTCTCAAAACATTATTTTTAATGAAAATTTCTATACCTATATACAAAAAGTTGTTGATATCTGTGAATGCCAACTTCTATGTAAGTTTGCTGTAGACCTTAACAGCCTACAGCCCATTTTATGAAACTTCAGGTTTTAAGTATTCTATTTGTCTTGCCATTGTACTAAATTCTCTTCCAGTTTGAGCATTCTGCCCTGCCTCTCCAAGGAAAACTCCAACATGCCCAAAAACTGCAGAAATCAACTAGTTTTTTTCACAGATACATGAAAAAGAAGTGAAGTGGACCTCTTAAGTGTGCGCTACTGGCAATTTGAAGGGATTTTTCACTCTCAGGAAACACTCAACTTTTTGAACTATGAACCACGGTAGTATTATCCTAATAATTTTAATAAGCACTCTAATTTTTTTCAATACAGACTTTTCCTTGAAATACTTCCATTTCATAAGTCTTTTAATTTCTTCTCATATATTTTGATACCACTGCTTCCTACTGAGCTAGAAATTTCTTGTTATTCACATATAGGCTGGGTGAAAATATTTAAAATCTATTAAGAGATAAAAATAATTGCATAATAGGCATTAAATAGGTTATTCAATCATTATCATTCAACCACTTCTATGATTCTTTACCTTATTACAACTTATTCTGTTTCAGAAAAAAAGAATCAATTCTTTCATGAAACAATAATCAAGAAAGCCTGCAAATCTGTATTGAACAAACTGGTCTTTTTATCTACCTTTCCATAAAATGAAATTATTTAAATGATTGGATACAAGTGATCACTGAAAGCATTCCATAGTTTCTTTAAGTCTGTAATCATCCATGTAATGGGTTTAGGAAGTTTAGATTGATGGCTTTTTTAAAAAAGGGGATTAAATCCCTTATTGTTGTATACATTAAAAGACAGCACTTAAATTCCAGTATACTGCACATATCATCAAAGAAGTTAACACCAGACATTCTTCAGCTAAAAGACATTGTATTCTTGTTTTCAACTATTACTGAAAATTCTGATATATTCTACAATGATATGAAATGGGGCAGTCAGAATTTAAAGACTACCAGTAAAACTAAAGTATTCGAAGAAGTCTTGAATTATTTTTCAGACAGTTAGGCTACTAGAAACAGGACTAAAGTTCTATCCATAGTCAAAAGCCAAGAACTGTATTATGCAACACCTTAGTCATCTGTAACATGTATTGTGCTGAGCCATTCATCCAAGAATATCTTCTGCCTACTTTAGGTGCAAGAATTAATTTAACCTCTGCACTAGCTCATTTCTCCCATGATTGCTAGCCTTACTAAAAAAAAATTAAAAAATAAAATAAAATAAATTAACTTTATGATGAGAATAAATGTGCATTAGGGAGAATATAAACCCACTTCCACCTTAAGGCTGATATACAACACTAAAGGAATAGAGTTTTTCAATTTTGAAATTGCATCCTAAGTTGAAGCATCTTACTTACCATTAAAAGGTAACATATAAGTATTGTAGGTTCAGCAGCAGACATTTAAATACCTTACTGACAACCTTTTATTCCCTTAATAGACTTTTTCATTGTAATGGCCAAAATCATTATGAAGGAATACACTCTGGGAGTCAACGGGTGTTATTCAGTATCCTTCAGTAGCCTTGTCTAATACTTTATCTCTCCACAAATCCTCTTTTGAGAATATAATTCTTTATTCATTTGGTGAGAACAAATCAGTCTCTTCCACAAAAGCCATAGTACAGATACACATTAGAACTTCAGATACAGTACAGTACAGATACAGTTAGAACTTCAAAATGCTTTCCAAGCAAATGCATGCTTGCACAGGACAGTATCTTCACAGTACTGAAAAGAGGAAACAATGTGGGTCAAACATTTACAGGTTTGTGCCATTATGCATTACTATCAATAAAACATCCTGACTAAGCCAAGTTGACTTGGCAATATCCAGTTGTTTTTGTATTTAGTTACAGACACTAGTATTATTATTAACAAGTGCATGGCTATGACTACACCGCAAGGGAATACTGTTGACTGTGTAAGGGACATCAGAAATTAAATTCTTTATAGGATTGAATAAAACTCTCTATGCACTTTGAAGCCTCATTCTGAAATCACATGAAGTGAGATAGATCTCATACTTGGTGATAAATTTGAGGGGAGCTTGAAATAACAGTTTTGGATCTCTATACATAGAAGCAGGGGAAAAATTTGACTTCAAATAAGTTTAAGTATTTTTCTAACCCCAGAGACTTCAGGGCTGAACAAGTATAGAATTCCTTCCCATGTCCATGTCCAGCATGTATGTGCTGAACAGCTTTTGACTCAAGAACAAAAGACTACTTCAGTATCTGGCAAACCAGCACTGCATTCAGGTGAACAGAATAACTAAAGTAAATGAATGAAATCTGAGATGCAGATCTATTCTCTATTTGTTGAAGCTAAAAGCAACTTAGTTTCAAGTCACTTGATGAGATTTGTTCATGTAGTGATTACATCGCAGCTAAACAGAAATAACAAATACAACAAACCAAATTGAAGTCACCATCATAACCAGGTCAACAGAGAACAGTTAAGCAGCCCAAATGCCACAGAAATTACCATGTGAAACAATGTTAAGGGAATGATGAATTTAAATGTCAGGAGGTATTTTTTCTGCAAAGAAGTAAACAAAAGTTCAAAATTAATACCCCCATGATTTTCTGATTCACATTATTCAATGCAAGATAATTTACTCTCATGTTAGGCGAAAATTAAATGGACTTTTCTGATTTTTTCCATAAACTGTAATTCTTTCAATTTCAGAGATATTGGAATTATCTTATTTTGAGTTTTCTGCTGTTTGTGATTTCCATCCCACTAGCAAAGAACATTGCTGGATTGTTTGGTTCTATAGTAAACCTTGAGAAAACCATGCAGATTTCTGGCAGAAAGTAATCTGCATTGAGACAGAAGTTCAACATCTCTGATAAATTTTCACAAAATTGTTTTACTCTGATGAATCAGTGTTTACTAATAAAGTATGTTTTATCCTAAAACTCAAAATCAGGAAGGGACCAAACATTTGACATACTCCCTTTATATACAAAAGGATGTATGTTTTAAAACAGAAAATTGCCTTACAATAAAGTCTTCATAATTTGTTTATAATTACCATGGATTCTAACATTCCATCTCCATAGCATACAGTTTTCCATACATTGCACAATATAATGCTAGTGCTCACAAAAGAACATTCAGATTCACCTTTCAATTTTCTCCATTTTTTCTTTCTTGTCTCCCTAGCTTTCTGATGTTTCTCTTAACTAATTTGCTGGAAAAGTAACTTTCTGCTTGCTATTAGTCAGCATACACAAACACTCTCTAAATTACTAATTCGCAATACTCAACACAGACTTGTACTGTCACCTTATATTCCAAAAGATAAGGTGTGGTGGGAATAATTCACTAGACATTAAAATCATCTCCATGAGTAGAGGACATTCACAATTTCAGACATGTACTAAGTTCCTTTACATTTTTCAAAGTGTCCCAGGTGTTCCCTCTAACAAGGACTATATAGAATTTAAAACATCAGAGACGCTGAATTCCTGGGTCTGCAGTGATATTTTCTAAAGCTACAGACATTAGCATAAAAAGCCACATGGAGGGAAAACAGAATCATCAGAGTTGAGGTTAAAAATAAGAAGCAAAATTTTCACAAGAAGATAATTAGACATTAGTCTACCTCACCCAGGGATGAGATGAGTTTATTTTAAGATTTAACTTAGACCTTCTCTAATAGGTATGTTCTAGTCAAACCATTGAGACAGCTGCAAGCACCACTGGGTGAAATCTCCCTACAGGTTGCTGAAGAATGATGGACTAGCTGATGACGGAGGAGTCCCGTGATCTTAAATGTTTGGAATTCACATTATTGTTGCAAATAAAATCACAGAATATAGTGCTATTTGGTTCAGTGTGCAACTCCTCTGTAAAGCAAACATGAATTTCTCATCTCCAAGTCTACTTTTTTATTTTATGATAAGAAATATAACATTACATTTCAACATAACCAGGTAACATGAGTAAGTGTTGCATCACATTCCTTCCAGTGCTTTGGTGTGTCCAAAAAGTAATAAGCCAAAGGCATTTTAGAGCTACTGAAAAAGTATAAATCTTCTCTGCCACTGTAGGAATTCTCCACACAGTATGAATAAAGCTGTAGTTCAATTAAATCAATAGAATTATTACTACTGATCTCATTAGATCCATGAATATGTGTTTGACAAAGACAAATAAAAACAACACAAAAACAACCACAACAATATCAAAGAAAAAATCTTTGAAAATATAATCTGGGGCACGTTCACGCCATGCTAAACAAAAGCAACTTCTTCTGATTTAAAATAAAATTCAGTTGTCTATCATTTAATTGTAAAACCTGATACAAGCACTCTTTAGCTTACATGCTTTCAGACTGCTAATACAAACCTACTGTCAACTTGGAACTGCAATGGTTAGTTCGTGTCTGTGTAGTTAGTCAGTTAGTCAGTGTCTGTGTCTTTGGAAACAATTGTATTTTCATTGTGTCATGACCAGTAAGATGAGTCACATTCATAGAACCAACAGAGTTTACACCACCACACTACACAACAAACAAAACAAAACAAAACAATTGGTGGTCCAACAGTTTGAAACAGGACCTTGGAGCTGGGGAGGTTATTCTCCTTTCAGACTGTAGAAAACATTATGAGTTCAATAGATTTTTTTTTTTTTTTTTTTTTGCAAGTTCCTTGGCCTTACAGTACTGCTGCGCCAATACAGACCTGTCCTGATGACTCTTCTACTTTGATTTAAATTAATGTGGAATAGTTGGCAATGCACACAAAACCAAAAAGAAGTGGCACTATATAATTTAAACCAAAAATACCAATAATATTAAGAGCTATGTGTGGCTCCATCACTGCCTCCCGTTATAGCACTTGAGATGCATAGCACAAAAACTATGTGAGATCTCAGGGACAGCGTAGTGCACAATGCAAGTAAGAATGGAGGGACCACTCCACTGCTACATACCAGTTAAACTTAGACACTTACTACATAATTTTGGAAAACATGTAATGTTTAATAATAAACCCCAACTTTCATTAAGGGGATTATTGTATTTTCTATCTCTGCATCTACTGCTTAGCATCAGCAAGGGAAATAAAATTAGCATTATGAGAAGATTGCCTCTCTTTAGTTGCACTGGTAATTAAGTATGAAAGAAAAAAAAAAAAGAGTATATTAATTTTTTAGAGTTATTTTTAATAAGTTTTCCTGATTGGCTACCATCAGTTCTCTCACTAGTGATGTTTTGACATGCCAGAAAGTGACAGCAGATGCAAGGAAATACAGACAGGAACCAGAATTCTCCTTTCCTATATTAACATCTTGGAAAAGAACAGATGTTCCCATAGAGCCATCTGCATCTCACCTTTCTAAAACTCCTCAATACCCTGTAGCTTTAAGGCCTTTGAAAGATATGTGATTCTGTGGACATCACAAGAAATCTTCTCTTACAAGGATTCTCACTGAATGGTTGCACTCATGCAAGTGCCACTTTGCAGCTATAAGGACTGCTAGAAAAGACTCATAGAAGCATTTCTAAATTTTCAAGAGGTTATCAAACAGAAAAACAAACAAACAAACAAAAACCATTAGAGGGTAGGTGATAGGTGTAGAGCAGACAACATTTCATTGAGAAGTTACTGACCCAAAGAGCAGGAAAGACTTCTTAAATGGTTTTATTTTATTGTTCTTATTTCCTCAAAAACAAAACAGAACACACAAAGAACAGGCATTAACCATCTAGACCAAGTAGAAAAAATGTGAACATTACAACATTTTTAAAATGCAGACAAAAATACAGGAGCTTCTAGGGCAATACATCTGAACTCTCTCCATAAATGGACAGTGAATCTTTCATAGGACTTGAATTATTATTTACTTTGTGCAAAATCCGCCTTGCTGCTGGGACAATCACTAGCCTTTTAAGCACAGCAGCATGGCTGAAATTTGTGAAAATCTCTTAAAGAACAAAGGAAAATATGGAACTGAGAAGTTCTGATTTGGGGAGAATTCCTTTAAGAGCAGTAGCTTACCTTTACATAGTGATAGAAGTACTGAATAATAACAAAATTTTAAACGACTTCCTATTAACTCCTGAATGCAGTATAGATCAGATTCACTCTTCCTAGCATGGCATAATGCAAAAAAGTACCTGCAAGAGGGAATTCATCACACTGAAAAATAACACTGCCATCTGTGCTCCCTCAGGGCTTCAGCTTTCATTTGATGCCAGAGGCCCCATGACAGCCTTGCTGGCAGAGGTTGTCTAGTGGAGGTGATGAATGAATACATTTCCCAGCTTCCCGTGCTAAACTCTGTCTGCAGCCCCCAGATGGGTGTATCTCCAGGTTGTGCCAGCTGCTGCTGACTGCTATGTCCACCTCCAGCTGAGACTACACCTTCCAGCAGCTCTCCTACTTGGTTCACCCAGCTGGTACTTCACATCCTACATTTCCCTCTGCTACTTAACTCTACAGCAGAGGTGATATTAACAGACTACAGAGACTCATCCAATGTTTCTCCAGAGATTGCAACCCATAATTCACCAGTCCTTGATATAAACCAACAGCAGTACATGAGTCAAATCATAACCTAATTCATGTGTTCCATATAATAAATGTGCCAGGCACAAAGGTGGTAGCCAGTAGCTCATAGATTTGAATACCAGCTTTGATGTCTTGGAACTTCCAGAGGTTTTGGAAGTGGCTTCCAAGTGAGTACCCATGGAAGCTGGATACCTATGTTTAGACATATAAAAAATCCTATTTAATTCTCTGTAATAAAGGACTTCTGCAGAAAGCTAGAGGCCAAAAGTCAAGGCCAAAAGCACAAGTGAATGCCAGAAGTTTGCAGAGTTTGGCATGAAAATCCATGTGCCACAGTCCTCGCCTTATTCTTTCTTCCTCAGTTTCCCTGTCTATAAAATACAGATCCTGAATGAAGCTTGTAGTACCACTATTTATTTTTTTTCTTTTTTTTTTTTTTTTTAAACAGGGAATATTTTCCTATTATCCACATATCCACATCAAAAGTTAGTATTATTGGTTTTGCCATTAGCTCCCAGGCTGATTTAACTGCAGCATTGAACACTTCACCTTGGACTCTCAGATCAGATCTCTACATTTAAACATTCATTTTCCACCTCTGGTGACTGAACGAGTAGACTGATTTCAGCATAGAAGGTTGCCAGTCCTTAGACAGGTTGCAGGACCAGCTCACATACCCACTGAGTATTGTTTGGACAAGCAAATAAAATAGCATTATTTCACATTCATATTGTGTTTAGTTTAGTAAAGCCTAAATGCAGTCTTCCTCTTTAAACCATAACTCTATTTCCGTATTAAAGTTAACACTTCAGAAACAGTGTTCTCATCCAGTATGAACACTTCATAATTACACTTTTCTAAAAACCTATAATAAACTTTATTTAAGCAAGTGCTTCCCATTTTATTGCCAACCCCAAACATTGTTCATTTGCAAGCACAAAGTGTCCTCTTGACACGATAATGAAAGTGCATTCATACATGTCAGCTGGAGCAATTATGTACTTCAGATGAATAGGCAACAAGTATTATTCAGTCTTTTCTGCTGACATTTCTCAAACATGACATGCATATTAAAATTAGCATTTAAGGTGTGAAGAGTTCACTAACTGCAAATTCCCAAAGCTCTCAGAATTTGGACAAGAAAGAGAACACGCAAAGTGTGTTTGTGTTTTTCTTTTTAAACAGGGCATCTCTTTTATAACCTATTCAGACATCTGCTTTTGCTCAGTTACCTCTCCAATACCGCATATAGGAAGAAACAAAGAAAGAATCAGAAAAGGACCCTGAGCCAGTATAAAGATATACCAGAGTGTCAAGTTGGTCTCAGTCTACTGGGCACACAATATGAATCTACTTTCCTTTCTATTGAGCAATCTGTATTTACTGAGCAACCAAACCTGATCTTCAGCAAAGTACATTGGGATTGTAGCCCCTGCAATGCAGGCTTGGATAGGAACTCCTGGATGTCTCTGGGGAGCATACTTCATCGCACTCCTTGGAGAACAGTTTGTTGGTATAATGCTGATCTACCAGAAGATCTAAGAAAGAAATAAATAAAATTACTTTGGAACTGGACTTTAAAGGACCCTTTTATTCCTTCCACTCCTGAGATGCTTCTGGGGATGAAACATATATATGAAACATCCCCAGAAGAGTCCCAGAAGGAAACTTTGAAATTTGGGTGGTTTGTTTCCTTTCAATTAGCTTTTCATTCCTTTTTTTTTTTTTTCCCTGTTTCACCAACCCTCAAGAAAAAAGTCAAAGTGAATGGAAAATGAGTGTTTCCTTGAACAACAGCAAAAAAAGAAAATAAAAAACAAATAAAATAAAATGAAATAAAATAATAAAATAAATAAAACCCAGCAAGTAGAACCCCAGCTGGAATGCTTTAGCTGGAACTTACAGATGCAGCATCTGTTGCCCCAGGACCCTGTTTTCCCACTTGGCAGTTGACTAATGGTACCTTTGACTTTCTCTTTCACAGATCTACTACAAGGATCACCCATCATCTACAAAGCACTAGGAAAACCTGAGGTGAGATGTATAGGAAAATTGCCGGTCTTCTATTCAGTGCACATTGTATGACATATGAGGTTGTGTTTGCTACCAAAATGTATTCTCACAGGACAGAACAGAAAAGCAGGCAGTAGATCTTAGAAATACTTATCTCTGCTTCATCTTCACCATCCTCTAGACCCAAACAAAACAAAGTAACCCAACAAATTTCAGTGTCTTGCTTACAATGTCTAGAATACCACTGTGAATTAAGAACTGGTTTATCTTCATTTCAAGAAGCAAAGAAACAGGGATTCATTTTGTAACAGGTCCTGATAACAAGTTCAACCATTATCCATTACAGACCTGCTACTGTACATGCATCTTCAAGAAGCATAAGACAGTCCAAATTTGTGGTACAGGGTTAGTAAAACATCTTATGGATATAGCAGTTGAGGCTCAAAAGCATTAGAAGAAACAAAAGCTTAAAATAATTCACACAGAACTGTGTTATGGCAAGAATAGCTGGTTGAATGAAAGCGAGGTAAGAAATCTGAGGTGACAAAGAAAAGATAATAAACCAGATACAAAAGTCATTACTCTGGTAAATCTACATATATACCAACAGAAGCACAAAGGATATATAAGCAGCCAGGCTTAGTCATAAACTACAGCCCTGCTCTACCACACAGACTGACTTCTGATACTTCCTGCACTGAAGTAATCCCATACACATGCAGCAGGTTTAATGCTTCCTAGACCCCCGTGGTTTTAGGACATGTGTGGAAACATCGTAGAGAAGCTGCTGCTCCTAAATCAACTCATGTGGTAGAGTCCTTCTGCCTGCCCTCTTTTTTTCTGAGGTAACTTGGGAGCAACCAGAAAGTGAACGCAAAGGTCCAGGTCAAAGAACATTTTTTTACCTCAAAGACAGCAAGCTTCAGTATTGACGTAACTTTTTCTTTCTGCTTCAGTTTTAAGTGGAACCAAACTTTGCAAATTGCCATTAGCATTGCAGGTTAAAATGCAAAAAAAAAAAAAAAAAAAAAAAAAAAAAAGCTTAAAATTCAATGCTTTCTTTCCTCTATGGAAACTCCAGAGACACAAGCAATGGTTTATTGGAAATAAGTCATTAAGCCAAACATCTAAGGACAGAAATAATCTACAAAACTTCTGACTTTTTATGAGCTCATTTACAAGATTTGACTTTGGAACAATATTATAGACTTTTTAGTGTTGTCTACAATTACTGTCTTCATCAAAATCATTGTGAGAAGCAAAAGAATTAGAAAAAGCACAAGAAAGACACCCCCCCCCCAAACCACGAAATATAAACCACCACACACACCACCGCCCTGCGTAAAATAATTACGTATATGTCAGGGAATTGACCTTATCTTTCCAATTCTATAATATCCTAAGTTTTTCAAGTACAAATGGAAGGAAAAAAGTGATAGAGCAAATTGGAGGGATACAAAAAGAAATGTCACTGATTTCACAGTATAGATATTACAAGTCTGTAGGTCAGATATTATATATGAAATTTAGACTGATCCAATAGAAACTTCTTGATAGATGTTACACGAGGCACAACAGAGATGGGTAATTTATTTCCAGTATGTCCTACTTTGAAGAAAGGAGCTCTACTTGATCTTGAAGACAAATGATTGCACTGGTAGGTATAGAACTATTATAGCTTATTAGAAAAATGCTGGCTTAGGGTAGCAGAATTGGGGAAAGTATATATGGCTCAAGAGAATTTAAAATAAATAATAAAAAATATATCTTTAATATTTATATGTATTTGTATTTCATTTGAAAAATATTTTTAAAATTAAATTAGTAATAATAAAAAATACAAAGTGATACAAAACTGAGATACTTTGCCAGAAATAGGCCAAGACTAAAATATGTAACTATACATGTACTTAAAGTCACCAATGTAATACTGTAGAATATACTAGAATGAAGTATTATTTGTCTGAGCTACAAGGCCATTGGGTACCTACACTTTATGTGTGCCCACATGAAAAACAGATCACAGGTATCCACTAGCAGTGATTTGTTGTTGTCTTTCCACACCACACACTGCTGGATAGCAAAGTGTACCTATTACAACACATATATAAAAAAATAATGGCTCCCTGAGTGTATTTATTTACATCCACTGCAAATGAACTGTAGGTTTGTCACAACACTACCTGTACCTCACTATCACTGTACCTATTCTCAGCTATCAGCCAGAATAATTTTTTTAAGTTGTTAGAAACACACTCAGATCTGACTTAGCCACTGCATCATCCAAACACTCCATGGAAGAAAAGCTTTTAATGGAGTTTTACAAAAGACAAAAAGCAAGTACCAAAATAAATGAAAGCTCAGTCTGCATGTATTGTTTTGTTTTCTACTTCCAAGTAAATATTTGTGCTACTACAGAATGGCTTGTCTATAAGCCAAATTCCCCTGTTTATCAATAGGTCAGCTCTCTGTACACCAAGCCACAACGCAGTGTTCCCTGGTGCAGTCTTTCAAGTGACCTTAACCTGATGTGGAGATGGCATGCATAGAACAGAGAATTTTATCTCCTTGAGAGCTCAGTGCTTGAACTGTTTACAAAAAGCAGTCTCATGGCACTTCCAAATGATACTGCACTTAATAGGTTTGTGATCGGAATCATTTTTCACTAGGGACATAGATTTCTTCTTAGTTTTGTGACTTTTGCTATGCTAGAGACTCCTGACGATGTTGTCTTTTCAATTAAGGTTGTTGTATTTTAAAACATATTTCTTACCTGGCCAACTTACCCGTAGATGTACAGTCATGTTTGTGGAGAGGAAATCTTAAGTTTTTGCCAGTATATTCTTATTTAATTTTAATGACTAAACATGAGAGTATGCTGATAGAAAATAACATCATGTATTTACAGGCATAAAATAACATAAAATTAGATACACTAATATAACAGCAAACTTGAGTGTTATCTTCTCCCATACAGGTGAACACTACAAGATCCAGCAAGTCTTAAGCTTTATATACTACAAGAGTCATCAATTCAAAGCACATCAGAACCTAAAATTATTGTTTGTAATATAACTCAAGGATTCCTGCTCATGCACTATGTAGTATATCTTCAGTGAAACCTGTGAATCTAGGACATTCCAGAATGCCATGCACATGCAGCACAGGTAAACGACAGGGTTAGCTCACTTCACCACAAGAATAAGAGCTTTGCTGCATGTACTCACACCATAGTGGATGGTAGGTCTGCAGGACATGCTCAGAGCACACCAACTACTTACCAAGAAAAATAGAAGACATTTGAGCTTGACAGCTCCAAGGTTTCCAGAATTTCCCTAACCTATAGCCACAGAAAAACGGTATAGACTAGGCTGAGAGATTATCAGGAACCCTGGACAAATATTGTATTACTAAAAATCCCCTTTTGGCATAATCTCTCGCAAAGATAACTTGTCTGGGAAAGCCAGCAGAATGCTAGCCTGACAAGGCCTGTCTGTTAGAACTAATGAATAAGATGAACACAAGACAATTGAAAACATAGTACAAATAATTAAAAAAATCAAACTACTGCATGCAGTTCTGCCATTAACATCAAAAGCACACAACATAAAGACAGTTCCCATTAAAGAAATCAGAGCTGTTATGCAGTTCTCCAAAGATGGGCCATGTGAATGAGGTAGAGCAGAAGGTCCTTTCTCTGAGAAGCTAAGTTGCAATAGAGCACAATAAATAAATAAATAAATATATAAATAAATAGTGATCTATGCATCCATAGAGTTATTCAGATCATCAGTCAAAACTTAAGATTTCTTCACAGAAATTGAATGAGTGCAGTCAATGATTTTGTTAAGCAGAGTAATTCCTGTATAAGTGTCATGTCTGTTAACTTAAGATATTCATGTTTTCAGCTGAGGCTGTGACGTAAACTAGGGGAGAGAATACAAGGAATTGATACCTTACAACTGCATTAATACAATTAAATTGAATTAATAATGTGAAAGCATACAAAGCTTTCATTCTAAAATTCAGAAGAGAAGAAATAGCTACAGCTTCTCTTAGAATTTTTATTAACCCTATTTCATTCTTAACATCATTTCTTTACATTTCATCAAATGGTATAAAATGCAGATAAAAGCAGACAGACCTTTCCAATAATCCAGCTAGCCCTGAGCTGCAGTATTTTACAAAGATTTGTCCCTGAAGAAATCCTTAGCTTTTCTTTCCCCCGCCCTGTTTTTCAAAATCCTTTATGCTCAGCTCAGTAAAAGGCAAAGGATCACTGATCAGAGCAAACACTGCTGTAGTTGTATGGAAGATGTTGATGGTAAAATATGGTTCACTTGTTGAAGTATATTGAGATGGGACAGCAGGAAATGAGAAATGTTCCACCTGTCTGTTTCTTGAATCACTTGGCTCTTCACAAAGCTTTCTTCATGACTTCTTTATTATGTTGTTCTTTTTGCCTTTGTATTCCCCAGTGAAGAGACATTTCTAGGTTCATTTCAGTAAAGTCAAAATAATTGAATCAAAACCAAGAACAAAGTATTACAAGAGCTGTGTCTTGACAAAATTATTATTAGAGTAATTGGTAAGAATTTGTAGATTTCCCAGTAGGCCCCTCAAATTCAAAAACCAAACACAAGGCATATAGAAAAATACACACCATAATATTGATACTTTCTTCACCTTTCACAGTCACTCACCCTTATCATATATAAATCTACACAGAATGGACTGGAATAGATGCTTATTGTTTAACATTGTTACCAAATCAATTATTCTACCCTAAAACCTGTCTTCAACCACTGTAAATCAGAAATGATTCCACTAAAAGCAGCAGTACCACACTCCTGCAAAACTGAGAAAGGAGAAACAGGATTTCTGCCTTGAAAAAGTTAAGGCATGCATATACAATGCTTAAATTGCATTCTTTCATATATATAGCTTTTACAAAAGTTAATGGAAGTCCATTTTCAGATCTGTTGGTAAAATGTAATGTAGAACACCTTTTACACAATTGCTTGATGTACACTGACAAACTGTGGGTCTTGGAAACGACATGAGTAAACTCATTGCCAGTTTCAACAGCTACAAAGAAACAGAGTAATATTTAATGATATCTGTGCACTTGATTATATTTACTTTTAAAACCTATAATCCAATTCAAGATGGAAAAGATCCCAATTCGCAACATCTTGTTGAAAATAGCAAAAGGTTTAAACAAGATTCCCTATTTAATTTAGTGTCATATATCAGAAGCCTTGTAGGAATTTCTTCGACATGCTCTAGTACTGACAACGTAAGTTTGTTATATCAAACAAATTTGTTATACAGGGTCAAAATTTACTAGGTTAGCAGTCTAAATTTAGGATATTGGCCTGTAGCAGATTTTAGTTAAAACAAAAGTGCAATACAATTCTATTTTTCCAAGAAAATCATGGATGAATAGTCCAAAACATATGTAATTCACAATCTATCGAAGGATTGTTTTTAGCCGCCTAGTACCGTATTTCTAAGACAGCCCTCAAATTTGCCCTTCAAGGACTGGGAAAGGCATTATGTTTTCAAAGAAATTTACTCACAATATTTGAAATGAATATTAATATGTTATTTCTAAATTTGAAGGAGGG
The DNA here is from genome assembly GCF_047663525.1 of Anas platyrhynchos. NCBI lineage: Eukaryota > Metazoa > Chordata > Aves > Anseriformes > Anatidae > Anas > Anas platyrhynchos. The sequence goes on along the minus strand of NC_092597.1, from coordinate 3,786,269 downwards.
ATACAATTTTCATTTAACTATTTTTCTGCATAACGACAGTTTAATTTGTGGTTTATTGTTGTGGTTTAACCCACTCGGAAGCTAAACACCACACAGCCGTTCGCTTGCCCTCCCCTATTCCTCTCTGGGATGGGGGAGAGAAATGAGAAAACTGAAGCCTGTGGGTTGAGATAGAGACAGTTTATTAAGACAGGAAAAAAAAAAAATATATATATATATATAATAATAAATAAGTAAATAAATAAATAGTGCTACTAATAATAATATGTATGAAACAAGTGATGCACAATGCAATTGCTCACCACCCGCTGACCAATGCCTATCCCCGACCAGCCGGTGCCCCCACCCTGGCTAGCCACCCAGCATGATGTCAGATGGCATGGAATACCCCTGTGGCCAGTTTGGGTCAGCTGTCCTGGGTCTTTGCCCTCCCAGATCCTGCTGCACCCCCAGCCTGCCCACTGACAGGACAGAGCAAGAAGCTGAAACATCCTTGGCTTGGTGTAAGCAAGCAAGCAAGCAAGCAACAAGCAAAACATCAGCATGTTATCAGCACTCTTCTAATCCTAATCCGAAACATAGCACCCTACCAGCTACTAGGAGGGTAATTACCTCTATCCTAACTGAAACCAGGACACTTATGAATGTAGTTTTATTCATTTTATCCACTAAATGCCATTTCACATGCAAATTGAAACAGAACAGTCTTTTGAAATACATGTAGTTTATATAGGGGTGTAACAACAGTCTGACTACTTGGCTTTAGCAGCCTAAATAATAACACATGCCTAGGCAAGCTGTACAACCTACTGGCAGAGTGATAATTTATGCCTACTCTATTCTTTCGTGTCATGTTCTGGGACCTCTACAGTATACAGTGCTTTATAGCACATTTTAAAAGGTAAAAAAAGGTAATAAAAATGCATAAAGGAAAAAGGGAAAAAATGCTGGCAATATTTATGAAAATTGATCACATGGATAACAGATATTCCCAGTAGATTCATTGTTAAGGGAATGGATTCTGTAATTATGGGAGATTCTCACTCTAGGCTTTCAAAAGGACTATTTAGGCATTAGTATGGTGCTACTATGAAAAGTTCAAACTCAGTCTTAAAATAGATAAAGAAATATATTCCCTATACAAATAGAAAGAGATTGAGATTATCATACCATTCATAGATGAAACAAGATCTGACATACTAGATTGTCTGCAATGTTAACTACTCACTTTCAAGCAAGAGAAACTTAATCCAGAACTGAAACAGTGTCTTAAAGTATTGTATGACCTACCCTAAAAGAGCAAATTAAAATAGACGGAAAAAAGAAAAAAGAAAAAAAGAAGAAAAAAGCAACTCTCTGTAAATACATTATTGGGACCAAAGAAAAGGAAGGGAAATTCCAGGGAAGAACTATTTAAATTATAAAACAATAATACCAGTGTAAGTAGCTTTATGTTGGACGTGCTCAAGAGTTACAGGGGAATAATTGTACTTCCAGCCCCATACCATATACAACCCACATCTTCCTCCCAGTCCATGAGCAATGAAAGACACAAATAATAAATTGTTATTATTTTTATGTAATTAAATTGAGGAATAAATTTAACTTAACATAATGCTGATTTGAACGATAAAAAGCCCATGGTGGTGATACTTATATTAAATAAAAAAATAAAGTGTGTCAAGCTCTCCTTTTTAGTTCAGTTTATATTTATTTGTTTGCACATAAACGTATAAACAGAGATATGGTTGCAAAGAGGAAAGTTTAAACTGAAGAACGTGAGAACTGTTGCTCTATATAATTGGTTTATCACAAATGTATGTTTATCCTAAATGTGACTCCAAAAATGGGGAGTTTAAGCTTCTTAATTACAGCCCTTTCACCACTCAGAATTCAAAGCTTTGTTTCTTTAATTTTAAGCTGACTGTAAATGTATCATCTGGAGACTGAACTCTCTGCTTTGGGGCTTATTGAATTCTGACACTTCCTTTCTCATAGCAATACAGCATTCATGGCACATCTTGACTTCACTCCTTCTTTTTAGTTATAAAATGGCATTCAGCATTGCCTTTTGCAAACTATAATTATAACAAACTTTCTAGCCCCTTGGCTGACAAGCAACATTACAGGTCTGTCAGGTTTCTGTTGATAATATCTTACTCTACAATGCCATATGAAAAACTGTCCTTTGAGGATCAGAAGTGTACAATATGCACTGCTTCAATGTGTAAAGATAAGATTAAACTACAAGGAAGGCAATTAAATGCTTAGATCATATTAATAAAAGCATTTCCTGTGTTTACCCTGGTGTTATCATTGCCTACAACATTGAGCAGCATATTTGTTTTGCTGACTAAAACAAGACCTGAAAACTCAAAAAGGGATTAAGGAACTGTTTTTCAAAGAATGAAGCCCAAACTACTATTTTTAACCTTGAGTAATGAAAAATTTCACATTTAAGAGACAAGGAGAACAGTTAATCTGTCTACAAACATATCAGCATAGATTAATCTCATTTGAACCTCATGGTTTCCAATAAAATCTGCAACCTCACTTTGTATTGTATATGTATTAATGGTTTATTATTTATCTTCATTAAATCATATTAACTTATTTATACAAATCTTATTTATTTATCTCCCTTTGGCCACTCCACCCTATAATTAACCAACAGAGACACTGTGTGATGGAATCAGAACCTCTCCATGCTTAGTAATTTTGTTTAGTGCTAACCAAATTAAAATTTATATAATATCATTGCCCAGAGGACACAGCCAGAAATGGTGCTATACTTCACCTGGCACTGCTCAAATGTAGAGACTGTTATGGCTCCTGCTTTTAAGATTCAAGGAATCAATCTTTGTGACCTCTAATACCTGTGATTTTAGTCATGTAAATTCCAAAGCAACAGAGGCAAGAAATTAGCTGAAACTCTCTTGACTTAATTAAAAGTTTGAAGATTTTTGATTTAGTAGCCATGGGCATGTTGCCTAGTAATATTTCAGAAAAGAAATGAGAGACTCTGGAAAAAGGCAGTTCAACATACTGGGGATAAAACTATTCAAAGGAGCTGCAGAAACCTGAAAGGCTTACATACTGTTGCACAGAGCTAACCAACTGTAACTTTATCATATGCAAAGACAGCATGGCAAACGAGAAATATCTTCAAATACTCCACGTGTTAAAGCAGAGAAGGCAGAGAAGGCATTTGCTCTCAATAGCAGGACAGACTCTGCAGCTAAGTCTGTGCTGGTCTTTCCAGCATAGCACTTCTGTTTCTGAGCATCAGTCACAGTACTGAAAAAAGCTGATGATTTACAGAAAGGTGGCCTGTCTCAAGGAAACAAAGACCTATCTGTTTTCCATATTTTTTCCCACAGTGATTAGCACAACAAACCTTGTTACTTATTGTGGTGCAAATAATACCAAGAATAATTAATAACCACAACAGATGTGTTTAGGAAATATTTAAGCCTGTAAATTAATCTCTAAGGGAAGTGTAGTCCACTGTTTGAGATATTGAAAGGTACCCTGCAAAAAAGACAAGATGTTCTGTTGGGAATAGGTCTATATTTACAGGAACATCAATTAGATTATCTATTAAGGCTGTTTCACGTCCAGTAGATAAATCAATTCACATGAAAGATAAAAATGAGAATTTTACTAAATCTTAGAGTGCTTTATAAGTGTTTCTGCTGAACTATTAATACCATCTTAAAGCAAAAACACTTTTGGGGGAGGGTTGGTTTTTGTGTGTGTGTGTCTTTGCTTTTAGTAATAGAAAATGGAATACATATTCAAAAGACTATACAAAATTTCTTCTTATTATGTAGAATGAGCTAAGGGGGAAGAAAAATGATTACAGGCCGAAACATCCTGGAATGCAATATGTAGTTTTGCCAGACACTTAAAACCAAGTTATTACATACATATAAGTACAATTGTTTTCAATGTGATATAAAAAGAAGCACGATATTGTTACAGAAATGCCTAAATATTAAAACCTCAATCTTACAAGAAAGAATTCCTATATGTTATTAGAAATACATACATATATATATATATATATATATATATAAACACAATATACTGTTCCTTTATCACACAATGAAATTAAAGCTTCAACATTGTAAGCAGTTGGCATACTTACTAGGAAGTTTGTAACATTTTAAAGTCAGAGTTCTGCCCATCTTGCAGGTTTTCTACACTTAATGTAAGCTGTATTTTTTTTCCTCTTTTGTTCCCTAGAATCATAGAGAAGTGTTTCCCAAGTAGTTACCTGCTGACAAACAATTACATCCAATTGTGTAATAGCAGAAACCTGGAAGACTATTCCTGCATAAAAAGTAAGATTTTAAATTGTTGCTTTTGCTGCAAGATTTTTAAAATATTGCACATAAATCCATATATACAATTACAGCCACAGTGTGGCCATATGATAACTTGATTAAAACTTTGATTAAAGGAATTAAAACAATCAAACTTTAAGTGAGAGAGACTGAATAGGATACCTTCATCACATTCCCATTTCCATATGTCAGGTGCCAGAGCTCTGCCAAGGCCATGTAGTGCTCTAACACACCAACCACATCCCCATTAAAATTAGCATAGAATGGTTTGGGTTGGAAGGGACCTTAAGTATCATCCAGTTCCACACACACAAGCCTGCCATGGGCAGGGACACCTTCCACTAGACCAGCTTGCTCAAGGTCCCATCCAACCTCGTGCTGAACATTTCCAGGGATGGGGTATCCACAGCTTCTCTGGGCAACCTATGTCAGTGTCTCACCACTCTGATAGTAAAGAACTTTTTCCTAAAATCTAATCTAAACCTCCCTCTTTTAGTTAAAAAACATTACCCCTTGCCCTATTGCTATACACTCTGGTAAAGTGTCTCTCCTTATCTTTTTTGTATGCCCACTTTAAGTTTTGCAAGGCCACAATAAGGTCACCTTAGAGACTTTTGTAGGCTAATAAACACCAGTTCCCTCAACTTGTCTTCGCAGGAGATGTGTTCCCCAAATCTCTTAACCTATAACACAGAGAAGAAACCTTCATGAGCTTGGAAAGCCAATGGACACTACAGAATGTGTAACTGCTAATGTGCTTACATACTCTTGTTGCAGAATTTACTTGCAAAACTAGATTTTCAGAGTTTTCCAACAAAACAGGACTGTACACTATGCCTACTGAAGAAACACTGTAAGTTCAGCCTACTCTGCCAACTAAGCTCACATTCTGAAACTTTAAGTGCCTCAAAAATTGAACTTGGCAAATATAATTCCTTAGGTTTGTCACATGCAAAGGAGAGCTATAATGTACACCAACCTACACCAACAGTTGATGTGGCTGTTCAATTTCTGGTAGTGACTTTAACTTGCTTTGTTACAGGTATTAGATTAAAGAGAGATCTCTGATGCAGAAATTCTAGAGCTCTTTTGTGTAGTTATACAACAGTCATTATTGGAGATAAGCCTGACATGGATTATTACAGAAAACTGAGAAAGCAGCCTTACTTTTCTTCTGCCACAAGCTCTGTTTAATCTCTACCCTCTCTGCTGAAATTGAAGGAAGATATTTCAAATATTTAAGACACTTGATTCTCACAGTTAATCCAAGACCCAATTTATAAACATTCCTCAGATGAGCTAGTATTGATGGTCCAGATACATGGCAGGAAACAATCTGTGTCTCCAAACAAACAGGAAAATTAGGGCTTCTCAAGTGAAGTTGGGACCTAGAAGACTTGTGCTTAGCATGAACATCAGCATGACTGCACTGCACAGATCTCATTGCATGGATCATATACCGCCCACTGGATTAATCAAGAAAATTGAAATTGTGATGGTTGCACTTTAGTATCTCACATTAAAAAATAATAATTTTTTTTTTTAAAAAAAGGAAAGAAAGGAAACATGAGGACTATGAGAACTATCATGAGCAACTCCAGCAGGCTGCAAGAGCTTACTCAAAGGGAAAGGTCACGTGGGAATGAGAAACTGCTTCCAAAAGAATCTAGAAAATAGGGTTAGCCAAAAGTTTACATGTCCAGTGATGCAGTCATGAAGCCCATGCAAGTCAAAGCTGTTTAAGCAGCTACATATCCTGGACACATCCTGTGATGATGTTTGAGCAGTCATTAAAAAAATAATTAAACAGTACAGTAGTACATCAATCTATAAAGCATCAATGAACACTTTATATTAGCACTTTTTTTCTGTGATATCTAAAAATCAGTTTCAGGAGCAGAAAGAGGTCACTGCCTGGGAATTATTGTTGAGAGCAAGGCTGTTTCTTGCAGTTTGCTCAGGAAGCCTAAATACTTACAGAAGATTAACTGTGGAAAGAAAATTAAAATCTAAATATTTGTATCATTCAAACAGAAGCCAGAAGTCTTATACTTTGAAGCTCAACAAGCCCTTAACCATGTTTCCTGGTTTCTGTAATGCTTTTAAAAAGCATTCACTGCTACTTTCAGCTATGTTTTTTATTTAAAGGGAGTAATTCAGAGTCTTCCAGTTTTCATTTGAATATTAACTTTGAAATGAAAATTGATCATAGAGCTTGTAAGGCTGACAAGATTAGGTTTCCTGAAAATTACTGTGTATTCATGGCTTCTCTCACTTCCTGTTAACTTAAGTTGTCTATTCAAGTTCAGAGGAAGGAGGTTAAAAAATAATCTCCATTGGCTCTCCCCAGTATTTAAGTGTCATTTAAGAATGTCTGATTGGAATGACTGTAACTGAGATTAGTCCACTATTGACAAGAAATAAAATGAAAAGGGCAAGTTGTTCAGGAATATAAAGGAGACGTGCCAGAAAGTATTTTCCTTGTTTGTACACAGAGCAGCACAGACTCTCCTAGGCACTGATGTAGCAAATCTGTGAGAATTACTATACCAAACAATAATTTTTAGATCAATTCTGCTCTCATTCACAACCTACATTTAAGACGAGGGTTTGTTCCATTGCTTTTAAAATTGTTTTCTTTATAAATTTTAGGAGTGGCTGCACATGCAAGCCTCTCATAAGGAAAGATCTGTATGAGTAATTCCAGTCACCAACTTGGAACTTTCCTCCCAAGATGAAATAAGAAACACATCAAAACACATCATGTAACATATGACTACATTTATATACCATAGAGCCTGAACAAATAAGTTGTTAATTTTGTTAATTTTTCTCTTGCTTCCATTTTTTGTGGGGAGGCAAATGTTCTGTCAGCCATTATCTTGAGAAAAATTGTAATTGATGGGTTCATTTTCATTTATGCCTAAGGAATTTTTACATTATTGTAAAATGGAAAATATTAGATAATTAACATTGGTGATAAAACAGCATTCATACCGATTATCCTGTTCCACATATATGCTTACTTGTCAACATTGCAATAGCTTTAACTGCAAATAGACATCGTTCATTAGCCAACCAGACTACTCAATGAGAAAAACACAGACATTTTAGCTGTTATTTGGAGGATGAGAAGAGCATAATTATCATTTAAATAGGCAGTTTTACTTTTCTTATCCACTTGGATCCTCCCCACCCCACTCAACCCTGCCTGCTCCCCATGTATTTGTTTCCAATATTTGGGCCAAGGAAACAATATTGCTCACAATAGCAATGAAACTGAATTCTCCCAATGCACTGTCAATCCAGAACTGCCATAGTATTTTGTAAATATACAAAATAAAATATATTAATTTCCACTTTTAGAACAAAGGAAACAAGCACCAAGAGAAGAAATTTTGCCAGATGGCTAACAGTGTATATCCTGAGCTACTGGACAAATCTTACTAAAGAGGGCTGAAGGAAGGAGAAAATACTCCGCCCAGGTATACATACAAATGAAACCTTTCCTACACATCTCATGTGTGCCTAAAGCAGAATAGGGAGATGGGGTATCTCTACTGCACTGTTCCTTCTGCCTTGATCCTGGTTACTAATGTCAAAGCAAAAAAAAAATCAAATCTATAGAGCTCCCTATGATCCTTTTGTGCGCATACTTTCTGGTGGTACAGCCTTTTCACCAATAAGATAGGTGACAAATAAAGGGAATCTTTTGGCAGAGAAGCTGACAAAGGATTTCCATCTTTAGTACCTGTTTCTATGGGATCTCCCCCAGACAGATGAATGCTGCCTGTTTTTGACAGCATTTCCTTTATTGTAGGATCCCCTTCAGATATTAGGAGTCTGAGCTGACTCCAGTGACCTGGATAGTCCCAACAGAAGCTGAGTCAGTCTCCTAAACACAAAACAGTTTTGCCCCTGTGCATCTAGTCCTAGGCCCTCAACATGTTCAGTTTAATGACAGAATTATATTCCAAGCTATCAAGCATTTGTGTTCACTCAGGCTAGAGTTTCAGCCTGCTCTATCTATCACCGGTGTTATTTCCCTGGATGGTTGTTTCATATTTTATTAGAAATGACAGCTCTATTATTAATAAGAAAAAAAAATTTTAGCATGAAAGAAAAATACAGCTATGAGCTTCAAGATCCAGCTGCTGAAGGATGTGAAAGTTTTATCTGGTGACACATAGGAAATGGCTGGATCTGTAAAATATTTTCTACTTGAATGGTTTATTAAAACTGACACTGGTACAACAATTACTACCAATTATTTTGTCAAGAGTATCGATTCCATTCAAAGTGAGAAAGTTAGTAGCAAAAAACTTACCTAGAACTTAAAAGTAGCTAAAGACCACTTTACTAGGGGGTCACTTGGGTGTTCAAGAAATTGATAAGGATACATGAAATTTTTTCTCTCCAGATTACTATCTCAAACTCATCCCTGATACTAATCACGGAAATAAACAGTAATGTATTTTATTGTAGCTTATGTGAAATTAGTTCATAGGTCAGGACCTCTAGTGCTCATATGTCCTTATCAAAATTCAGCAATTTATCTGCTACTTATCAGCAGATTCTAATAATTACTTCTCAATAAAAAAAAAAAAAAAAATGTAATCCCTTGTTGAAATGCAATGGGATAAGGTAGAAGTGCACTTTATTTTATCATTATTAGCTTTTCTTTTTATTGGCATAAAAAGAGATTTGCAATATGTTGTTAGGACAGTTACCTCAAACATAACCATAACTTGTCCTGTATGTTTAATGCTCACCCTTTAGTCCAAGATTCTCCAATCAAAATGGTGTAGAAAATCAGAGATCCTCAGCAGAATGAATGTGGTGAGCATCTTTGGAACATCATTGACTTTCTAATACCTCCTTCCCATACCCAGTACAGATACACAGTTACCCCTCATCTGCACTCTGCAGAAGAATTAATCTTACGATTCAGTTTTCAACAGAATTTCCCAGGCTGGGATGTCTGATCCTAACATCTAATGATGTATATATGCATACTACCTAGTATATGTAAACTACCTAGGATGTATTAGATCTCTATGCTAGTGGTGACCTGTCTGTTTGCATTAGCTCCAACAAACGATGGTACATCAGACTCTGAATAAATGCCTGGAAGCAACAGACAAATTAGAAGAGTTCTCCATGTTTTGCTTGGAAAAAAATATCTGTGCAGAAATGAGGATGTCCAGCAAAAATTAGGAAATAGCAAGCCTATCACACAGCAAACTTACTTTCATAACAAAATGGGCATAATGATCCATACCAAATAGTGACAGACTTTCAGAAGGGTTCAGAATTCATCTTCATAATTCAGAAGAGTGTGTTCACATGAGCTATATTAGATTAACTATAGCAATAAAGCCATAGTAATAGAGGAATGCCAATACACTAGTTTACATGTATCTAGTTAGCTCACAAGTAAGCTGTCCTAATGAGTGAGAAAGTACCATTTAAATGTGACAATTAAGATGTTATTTCATATCTTGCCTTTGTCTTACCTCAGAGAAGGCTAACACAAGAGAAGTAACTTAAAAATAAATCACAGCAATTTTAACCTGGGTGATGACATATTTTGAATTATTCCATTTTTATTCCATTTTTTATAGCAATGGTTTGTCATTGACATGTCTAGCTAGTATAGGTGTATATTTCCATTTTAACTTTCTCAATTGTTTCCTAGATGTGAAGACAATAGAGAGTAATCAGCCAACCTTACAAACTACATGATTTCCATTAAATTTTACCTAGGCTTTTTCCATTTCTTTGAATACACTATTATTGATTTCACTGAGGACTGCACTGAGGTAAAACACTTTTTTTTACCATAAACGGTCTAATGAACAGTGAACCAAAAGATTAGTGATTACATGATCCCCTGGCTAATAAAGCCTTTGGTGCCAGAAGTTACATTCCATGCTTGGGTCAAGAGTGTTAAGTCTATTAGAGTCTCAGATGCCTTCTACATGAACCATCAGGGCCCAAAATAAATATCATAAATATCAAAAGCTACTGATCTTGTGTATTAACAGTACACAAAGGGGGGCGGGGGGAAGAGAGAGAGACACGACAAATAATTACCTTATATTGATATACTGAAACTTGAAGAAATAAATTTTGACAACTCTCATTCACAGAATTTAAAGGCAAAATAAATCACTAGGTCACGCATGCTGATCTCCATGTATATATTTCAGACAATTAAATAAGCCAAATAACTAGTATGTGATTAAAACAAGATTTTAAGGGTTACCTTGGAAATTTCAGTGGAGAATCCACCATGCCCCAGAGCTCCAGCTGCTTGGTCCAATTGCTAATATCCCCCTCCCCCTTATATATTTTACATTTAGCATCTAATCTAAATCTGTCTAGTTTCAGCTCTCAAATGTTATACCATTTTATGCTGGATTAAAACAATTTTGCACTCAGAGGAATAATATATTGTAACCAAATTATCTCAAGATGAAACTCTCTAATGGTATAGCATGTTCTCCATTCCTCAAATTGTTTTAACTGTTGAGAAAAATACATGTACTCTACAATAGCCTTTGATTACTACCAGCACTGAGCACATTTACTGATATTGTTGTCACTAATGCTGTTTGCAGAAAGTCATTCTATTTGTCTCTTTAGCTAAAAACAGTCACAATGGAACATGATTGAATTATCTCCATCCTGACAAAGACAGGAAGCCAAAGTTTATATTATATACATATGCCTCTGAATTGTTACATATGCACTACACAAGAGATTTGGTTATTTGAGCATTTGATTACATCTACATGCGCACATAATTTTGCATGCAGCAAATAGGAATGTCTGTGTTCCTCCACTGCTACAGACTAGCTGAAGCCAGTTTCACCAAGTTAAATAAGAAAGATGGTACTTGATCAGGAGCAACAAAAATAATAAGTAAGCTACAGCTAAGAAAAACCACAGAGGAGTAAGGGAAATGCTGGAGAGATGGAAACAACCAAATCAAGTGGAGGAAAAAAAAAAAAAAAAAGGCAAGAAAGTAAAAAAAAAAAAAAAGCTGCTCAACAGTTTTAAGGACAGAGCTTTAGAAGGACATTAAATTAGACCACAGACTCGTTAGCATTCAACAGTTTTGCTTGCTCTTGGGAATGTCCTCAAGACTCAAGATCAAGCAAACAAGATTCCACAGGCACACAATCAAAGCAGAGGCACTTGCCTTGACCACAAAGCATCCTCCATGAGTGGCATACTAACATTTTACAATGCCTCTAACACCAAACAAAAATGTAATTTAACTGTTCCAAACTGCACTTTCATAAATATCATCTGAAAATTCTCATGAAAGCAGATGAGAAAAAATGGAAACTTATTTCAAAGCAGAAAATCAGAACATGAAAAGTGTGTCATTATAAAATATAAACTAGATCAGGTTTCATTCACATAGGCCAAGTTTAGAAAGCCTTACAAAGTCAACTGGCATCCTAGACAAACAGAATTAAATTCTAGGATACAGGACACCTGGGATCAGGCCACTGGCACAGCTTAAAAAATGTAAACATTCTGAATTAGTAATTTCCATCACTTAGAACATCCTCCAGCCCATTTAAAACACCTCTCCACCAAAAGAAGGTGCAAACAAAATAAATAGTAGGTATTAAAGTAACAGATAGCCTTAGGTGTAACATGAAAATGCAACAGTCAAACATAATCATACTTCTCAAAGAAACAAACACATCCTCAGAAAACTGAGAAAAAGTTAACACTTGATTAGCACATCCAAAATTTCAAAACTTGCCCCAACGCATACTTTTCAAGTGAATAATCTGCAAAAGCAAGCCACTGGTACTCAGTGCAAGAACTGATAGGGCAGCAAGCCTATCCATTCTTTTAGTGATGTCTGCATTTCCTTCTTCCCTTCATGTCAAACCCTGCATTTATATCACAACAGTCCTTAACTGCGCAGTTTGATGCTTCCCAAACAATAAATACTATCTAGCTCTGCAAACATCTACATTCCTATTCATCACAACAGAAACATTTTTATAATGGGGCAAGTGGATATTTGGAGTTGGAGGAGAGGATGACAATGCAGCTTGTAAACTAGTTGGGGTCTTTCCTAGGATTCCTTAAACCTGCAGCATAATTAATGCACATGGCTTTATCTTAGATTTTAATTGCACTTGGAACTCTTCCTCCATCCTGTTAAAATGAGACTTCTAAAGTAAAGGGCAGAAGAACTTACAGCTGATTCAATATCTGATTAACTATTCTCCCAGAGGGTTCAGTTAGGAGCACTTCCAAGATATTCTTGTGCACATGAGGATTTCTCAGGCCAGAAAGTTGAATGTAAAAAGTGGTATGTTCTCATGCTTCAACCCCTAATTTAGTTTGCATATGAATGCTAGTTGTCCATTTGGAATTTTAAAGTAACAATCTAGGGACTAAGGTATGCAGAAGAAATTGAGAACACCAACTCCTTTAGATCAGGATTTCAAAAGTATTTTAAAAAGACTGCAGTGAACAATCAAACCACATGGGCATTCGGTAAAAAGCACAATTAGACCAAATTGCCCATGTGCATCAGTCTTAGGAAATACTACAAATACTGTGTGTGCCAGACATCCTGGAGCAGCCTCTGTCTTTGGCCGGCCTTGCAGTCTTTCTGGAGAATACAAACCACCAAGTATTTAGAAGCATTCATCAACCTTAAATGTCTTGTTTACTCAGCACATCCTATAACTAGTTTCCAAAAGTACCAAACCTTATCTTTGACCAACAGCAGAAGGATTGCCTGTGACAGTGATTACAAACCCTCTCTGACCTTCCTCTGTTCCCTCAAACGTAGTGTGTTCTTCAGTGCTACCTGAAATGACATTCTTCTGGGAGAAGTCCAAAGATTTTTTGCCAAACATTAAGGCTTGGTCTACATAGATGTTTTACTGTAAGAAGTTTTATTAGGAATATGATTCCTTGGGATGTGAACAGAAATGTTCTTTACGGTGTTATCAGAAAAAACTGAGGGCATTATTTCAAGTTTGCATACGAACAACAACTTGCTAATTTACTTCAGGTTAGGCCTGTCACTTTATTCAAATGGGTTAAAGTGCCAGCATCTGCTAAATTTACATTAGTGGAAGTGCATTATGGAGCACAATCAGGCAGAAATCTACAGACAGTTTTGAAAACGCAGTAGAGGGCTGTGATGATCACCCAGGTACAATAACTTTTTTATACATATAAATTTTTACCCATATAACAGTAGAAGGTTTGAGCCAATGAAACCAACACTGATTACAGCAGATTAAGGCCCTTTCCTTACCTGTGTTATGAAGATAACAGTATCCATCAGCTTCAGGTAGATCTAAATAAAGATGCATGTCTGTAGTTTGGTTGAAATGTAACTTCTGCACATCCTGCCATGATGGTTTAAAAATGTAACCAATTGACACTGTAGTGTCATTTCTATGCCATCTCATTTTTACTGTGACTTCTCAGCTGGTGCTACCCACTTGCCATAGTGGAGGGTATAGACTCCCACCCCACACTTTGCAGCATATAACCTCACACAGCAAGGCTCCTGCCCTCATGTCTTTCCAGAAGTACCTGCTATAGGACCTTGACAGTACTGAGTTTAAATACTGCCCTGATGAGAACTGTTGGATTGGATGAGTTGTTGATATTATTTGGAGAACAAGATGAATTTGCAACAGTACATTGAAATTTAAGCTTAATAAATAAAACAGTAATTGTGTGCTTGTAATTTCACTGATTACAGCTCACAGCTCTCCAAATTATAGTTTACGGAGATGGTATCCTGAATTTTTAATCTCTGTGTTTCTAAGCATCCATTCACATGAAATCTCCCTCCAAAGTAGAATATGAATCTCTCAGTACTGGTTTTATATAGCCTGAGAGAAGTTGTCCCATAATTTGAAAGTAAAAAAAAAAATAAATTATTTTTCACTAAGAGACGTGTTCTTACAGTAGATCACTATGTGAGAAGTTCAGAGTGCCAGTTTCAGCCTGTCAGAACTATATCCTGTACTACTGTCTTGGACTTGGGTCAATCTCATGAATCGGATTAGTAAGTGTCATACAACAGTATCTGGTGCCATGCAACAACATCAATTTAGTAACAGAATTGTCTAATCCTGAATTAAGAAGAAAACTGGAGAAGTAATTTGTTGTGCATTTTGCCACATCAATAATGGAGTTAAAAACACAGCCAAGGAATCCAAACTTGTATTTCATTATTCAAGCATCAAATATAATACACTTCTAGATTTAATACTTATTATTGATACATCTACTATTCTTCTATAAGTCCACATGCTCTGTAAAGAGACAAGGCAGACTGATTATTCAATGTTTCACTCATCACATTACAACATGGAATCAGTTCAAGAAGCTTGGAGGTTATGAATACCTTGCTAGAAATTCCATGACTCTTAAAATAATAATTTTTTTCTTATTAATTTAAATAACTATCTTGAATACAGATTTTACCCAGATTTTCTCCTAAACCTAAACCCACATTGCTACTGAAAGTTGTGGTTGTGTCCCCTACAACTTATTTTGCCCCATACTGTTCCTTCTTTTCTCCCATGAGGAAGAGAAGAAAAAAAAATAACCTTATAACTTAGAAATAATCAACTTCCTCCCACCTTCTCAAGATCCTAAACTGAGCTGCTTGCAGTGCCTCAAGAAGGGCAACACTTCAGTAAGCACCTTTCTGACATTTTTTGTTTGTTTGTTTTTCCAGGCAATTCTCTTAACAGGTTCTATAGAATGTTATGGATTGCCACCAAGCATTTAACTACCATAGTGACCTTTTCTCCACTGGAAAAATAAAGTATTAAAACTACCAAAAAAAAAAATAGTTTATAGTGATAGACTGATTGTATTTGCAGAGCAAGTTATCTCCGTTTAATGAGTTCTTAGTGTTAGACTCAAACTATCGTCTTTCTGTGATGACACATGGATAGACACAAAAATTAAAAGTTTATTCCACCCAACATGAAACAGATATACTACACAGTCTTCAAGACCACACTCATTTCTCAGTTGTATGGTCAGATACCCAACATGGTCATATACACCAATTTACAATGGAGGACACTGGTCACAGGAAGAGGGTGCTTTCTTACAGGTACAGAGTCCTCCATTTTGGCTTCAGGCAGCCAGTTGCATCTTCAGACTCATCACCTAGTAGCAATTCTTCATTGCTATTCAATTCAGCAAGATTTCCTCTTAGATCTTTTCTACCAGAATTCCCTAGAAAACAAAATTCAATTAAGATTAGATGCACTGTTTCAATTTTAAGGCTTATTCAATCTCTAGGCTCAACTCAGTCATTGTCTTTCTACTGAGAGTCTTTTTAGTTTTCAAAATATTTTATCATAGTTTCCTAAATACATTCCCAAATTATACTTATTACAGGATGGAAACCAAGCAAGTATAAGATTTTAATAAAATATCCAAAGACACTTCCATGCTGGTAAATTACTCCATCCCAAGTTGTACCACATAGCAGCAATCCAATCAGGCACAGCCCTGTTTCTGTCTTCCCCAGGGCTCTCTTTGCTTCCTGTATGGAGGCAGAACCACTCCCACCACCCATCCGCTTATTAAACACATTCATTAACTCAACATCTGTAGCTTGTTAACACAGCTCCTATCACAATGGCAAGGCAAGTTCTTGTTCTAAACTATGCAAGATTTTAACTTTCTGACTCATTCAATCATTGGCTCAAGCAAATGGTTCAGGCAGAAGAAATACCAATAGACATAGTAAATTCCAGGGTGTCAGTTACTAAAGCAGCTAAACATCAAGGTATCAGGGATGACTTGAAAGATACAAAAGAGGTTGCAAAAATCTACTCATATTATACTGTTTAACTGCATGACTTCTAAAATGAGTTGTTGTGGCTTTGTTTTAAATAAAAAACGTGCATGTTTACCCAACTGTTGCAAAAACTTTTGTTAGTAAAAAACAAACCCAAACATGTAATTTTAAAATTAAAAATATAATAAACATTACAATAGATTTTGAGGGAAAAAAAAAAAAAAACACTATTAATTTACATAATAAAACCTTACTTTTGAAAGCATCGACAAAGTTGTGTTATTGAAACTTTTTGGAAGGACTACTTTTGGACTGAAAGACTTAATCTGAATATTTAGTAAAAAGATCAGTCAAAAATACATACATGGTCATTTCTGTGATACAGAGTGGGTATAACAGAAGAATAGACTGAATGACACCACACATCTCCTACGATATTGAAATAATTCTGAATTACTGAAATAATTGAAAAATTCACTTCCAACCTGCACTTTCTGTTGATGCAATCTGTCTCATTTATGAAAATGAATTTATACGTCTTGGCTGAGTAAATGAAATTGTAGACTAGTAGTGAAAACTTAAGCACATGCTCCCAGGCAAACAGTAGATTGCAAAACTATATTGTTGAAGCAATGAGTTACATATTTTACAAAATAGACATGATAGAATTAATTAATATGCTGCATATCTCAACATCACTTAGTCGTATGGGTCCTTTCTAACTCACACGTAATTCTTTTTGCTTTCTCTATCTGTTGCTTTATTAATGTGCAATATAGCTTATTGAGCTATTGCATGAAAAGATGAACAAAGAGAACATGTGTAAATAAGGACAGACAACTGCCTATTTTTCT
The DNA here is from genome assembly GCF_047663525.1 of Anas platyrhynchos. Classification (NCBI taxonomy): domain Eukaryota; kingdom Metazoa; phylum Chordata; class Aves; order Anseriformes; family Anatidae; genus Anas; species Anas platyrhynchos. Next base: position 3,769,230 of record NC_092597.1, on the reverse strand, counting down.
TTTGGACTGTCTTTAAAATACATTCACATGTATCTATTAAGACTAAACAACTCTACTGAATATTTTCTTTGACTTCTTTCTCTTTCAGTGCCTCTAGGTTACATCCACATGATTTGCACTGCAAAGTTACCTGTTGCCCACTACCAGTTCAAGAAATAAAATAAGTTTAATTACAAAATATGATCTAAACAACACTATTTGCAGTACCATCAGGGAAGACATTTCTCAAAAGGTGACAGGAGAACATGGCTTCTATCCCACTTTTCACACTATTCAAAATGAAGCTTTCTCCTGCTTATCCAGGAAGGCAGACTAGTTTAAACACTAGTTTTGGGAATCCACAGTTGCACCAGCAGAAAAACTTTGGCCATAAAACAACAAATTAGGACAGCAGGGTCCTTTGATCATTTGTCCAATTCATTTTTCATCAGTTTTCATGTATCCCCTGTGTATCAACCACACTTTCTGAAAAAAGGGGAGCCTGCTTCCCAGTTCTTTCACAGAGGAACAAACACTCTTAGACACCCCTAATTTTCAGATTATGTAGTTATTGATGAATGGGCCTGTTGTGAATGTTCCAGATTATATCAAAAATACAGTGCAACACTGTATGACAGAACATGGATGACAGCAGACTTGTGGTCAGCATACATATAGCAAAAGGAAGATGGAAAAGACAAAGAAATAGCAACAAGTCAAACTGGTTCTGGCTTTCCTAGACTGCTGTATAATATTAGGTACATTTAAATTGAGATTGTAGTGGAATCTGAGTGAGCTGAGGGCAGGTTTTTTATGCACATTTAGAACCCATTGTTCTTCATTTTCCAGACACATACTAGACCTGTAAAAGAACTTGAAAGAGCTAAACTGGTTCAATACACCAGGCTTTCTGAAATAAAAACAAAATTCAAACACATACTATGTTTCTGAGGAGGAGCAAAGGTCACAGGCATTGGTGTGTTATTTCCCCTTGTCAGGGAGATGGGGACATTCAGTTCAATGTTTTACCATATCATTCATATTAGAGCTAATGAGTGCTTGGAGCATCTCTGGAGGAGAAAGTAGCCCTTTTAACTTTTTCTTTCATTAGTCTATGAGATTTTAAGAAAAGCATTAGACTTCTTCAATAATCAAATATTTAAACAGAGGAGTGCACAAATATTTTAATAGGTTATTTTATGGTTTTATATTTTATTAAATAATAAATAGCTTAGGCACAATGGTATTCTGTGAATAGTGAAAAATAGTATCTATGAATTTCAAACAACATCTACTTATATGTAAATAATTAAATTATGCATAAGAGAATTGTAGATAATATACACCACTCTTGACCTTTTAGATGAATAGCATTTGCTCATAGTGAAATCTGTGAGATCAAGCACAACTAATTAAACTGACTACTTATAAGCCTTCAAAAGGGGGAAGGAGTCAAGTGTATTTAAAATATTATATATATGTACAGTCAACTCTGAAACATTTATATAGTTAGTATGGTCTTGCCAAAAAACACAATTTTGCTTTCTCTCCCCTATAGACATGTATCACTCAGGCTGTAACAAGTATGTATTTTGGGATAACTGTTTACTCGGTTAGGAAGGCCAAATACTACTAGAAAATCAATTGGGTAGTACCTCAGCTATTCCTATGGATACTGCAGGTGGGAGTTGCTCAGCATATCTGAACACCTTCCTAAGTTTCCCAGGAAGCTGCACGTTTTCCTTGTGCTTTTTTTTTTTTTCTTTCAGCATGTTGACCATTTGCAGATAGTGCCCTTGGAGATGTCTCAACAAACAAAATGGAGAAAAGCTTGAGACATGGCCTCATGCTCCCATTACAGCCTGATTCACAGTCCTTGCTACCCAGAAAACCCCACAAGGATGAAGTGTCAGTGACACCTCTGTACAGCATTGCATAGCCACTCACTCAGAACTTTGTTTAAATCTGACAGATGCAATTGGGCAACCAAAAAGTATTTTATAGCCAAAAATCCTATCAAAGGCAATGTTAGTTTTGCCTACAGAAGGCTAAGATATTTAGAGTGACAACAGAGTGTGAAACAGAGTTACAATTGATTATGCAAGTGCAGGGTCCTGCACCTGGGGCACAACCCCAAACAGTGCTACAGGCTGGGAGATGAGTGGTTAGAAAGCTGCCTGGCAGAGAAGGACCTGGGAGTATTGGTTGATAGTCGGCTGAATATGAGCCAACTGTGTCCTCAGGTGGCCAAGAAGGCCAACAGCATCCTGGCTTGTATAACAAGCAGTGTGGCCAGCAGGGCTACGAAAGTGATTGTTCCCCTGTACTCGGCTCTTGTGAAGCTGCACCTTGATTACTGCATTCAGTTTTGGGCCCCTTGCTACAAAAAGGACATGGAGGTGCTTGAGAGAGTCCAGAGAAGGGCAATGAAGCTGGTGAGGGGTTTGGAGAACAAGTCTCATGAGGAGCAGCTGAGGGAGCTGGGCTTGTTCAGCCTGGAGAAGAGGAGGCTCAGGGGTGACCTTATTGCTCTCTACAAGTACCTTAAAGGAGGCTGTAGTGAGGTGGGGGTTGGTCTGTTCTCCCACGTGCCTGGTGACAGGACAAGGGGGAATGGGCTTAAGTTGTGCCACGGGAGGTTTAGGATGGATATTAGGAGGAACTTGTTTACGAAAAGGGCTGTTAGGCATTGGAATAGGCTGCCCAGGGAAGTGGTTGAATCACTATCCCTGTAGGTCTTTAAAAGATGTTTACATGTAGAGCTTAGAGATATGGTTTAGTGAAGGACTTGTTAGTGTTAGGTCAGAGGTTGGACTAGATGACCTTGGAGGTATCTTCCAACCTAGATGATTTTGTGATTCTATGAAGTAAGAGATCGTCAATGGAAAAAGAACAAAATAATATACAAGAGAAGTGTAAGAAACTGATTCACTGTGGCTTATGACTTAAAGAAACAGGCATATCTTATGCTGCACAGAGGTAGGGATGGTTGATTTAAATGGGAGAGCACAAGAAGCCTAGTACAATAACAGAAGCATAGTATAATATGAGATGAAACAGCTACACTTCAGAAAATGCACCATGTATCACCAAGGTTATTTACAGCAATTTAATCACAGATACATCTCGATGTGCCCTTTTAAGCTTGATACCTTTCAAGATTCTGCAGAAACATTCATCCCAGTACAAACTAGCAGCAAGTGGTTTGTGCAGAAATCCTGAACCAATAGCTCAGAACCTTCAGCAGCATCTCCCGTAGCTCATTTCCATCCTTATTATTTACTAACACAGCAAGTACATGACAAAATACACAGGTCTGATATGATTGCTTTTATATGCAAAACTCCACAGCACTCTGAAGAGAGCTAAGGTAGGAGCATGCTTCTGCTATAGAATCTTCCTGTTTCCCCATCTCCTTCTGTATTAATAAATTCAGTCTTGAAATACTTAATTTCTGTGCTGGGTAGGAAAACATGACAGGCTTGACAGGAAGTGCTCCATCAAGATTGCCTTTAAAAACAGATGAGCAAAAATCCAGTTGAAATAAAGCTGTTTTGGTACAGTAGCAAGTGGACAAACATACTGAGACATGAATTCCAGTGGTCTACAGCTAATTTGGCTTGTCAGTCCCTAAAACAGACTCTGTCTTAAGCCTGTCCCAGCTATTTTCATAGAATCATAGAATATCCTGAGTTGGAAGGGACCCTTAAGGATCATCAAGTCCAACTCTTGACACCGCACAGGTCTACCCCTTTTGATCTAAGGCCTCAGTTCTACACTTCAGGTTTCTTTCTTATGGACTGATTCCATAGCTACAGTCTATTTTTGTTTTCATTAATTTGCTTACAAAGAATTATTTATATTTTGCCGAAGAATTTCTTAAAATTAGGCTAATTTACCTTTTTTTCAGTCTTCAACCTTGATCCATACATACTCTAAGTAGACTACAAAAATATTCATTAAAAAGTTTTCCATTTAATGCATCAATCACTGAAGGATACCTTACTGTTCAATATAATCAGAAATGGAAGTACTGTACTTCCAAATATACTGCTTTTTGCCCTATGTCTCCACCAGCGGTAGCCATCTGAATAAGGACAAGGCAAGGACATAGCTAGAACAAGCCTCTGAACAACCCTCTTACAGAGCTTCTGCTCTAAATCAGAACTATTATTTCTTTGAGATGCAAGATTTCTTTACATCACAGTCATTCACCAAAACAGGTTTTTATACATAAGCTTCCCAATAAGCAATAGTAATAGCCATATTTACTGAACTGATGTTCCAGCTACTCACAATCTTTTGCCACTAGGGCACCACTTGACTCACTGCTTAACAGGTCTCTTGAACTTCCTTCCTGGAATACCCAGTGGGACAGCATCCTATGCAGAGCTGTCTGACACACAGAGGTTTGCACCACAGTTATAGGACTTCTCAACTTTGGTATTTTTTGTCTTGCCTTTGTATCTAAAAATTCTCCTTATTTGCATTTAAAATTCCCCTTCTTTGCAAACAGGGTTGTGACACAACACACAGCCATCCCTGTGTTTAAGGGTCTAACCAGGAATCTCTGAAGCCCCGACAAGAAAAGTCTGGATTTTCGGAGCAAAGACGCATAACTAGAGAATCCCCAAACCTCTGTATCATTTTTATCTCATCTTATGCATAGTGATTGTTCAATCTATCTGCAGATGAGAAAAATGCAGTTGCTGAATGACAAGGCATGCAGTGCTTGCTCCAGGTGCTCACCAGGACACAGCAGTACTCATCTGGCTGACATTGAGAAGACATTGCAGAAGAGAAAAAGCAAAGATAGATAACAGGGTTTAGCAGAACTGCTGCTGGCAATAGAGTAGGGAGGATACAACTAAAGGGAGGATGGCACACGTAGAAAGGTGGAATTAGCTGTGCAGGAGTTCTAGAGTCATGTCCCACAGCATGCAGCTATGCTGCAATAAGAGTGCATACTGATCAGGTAGAAAAGTGGATGATGAGTGACACAATTATATAACCAAAAATTGTGCAGGGCTTATGGGCCCACGCTGAGCTTATTGGTATGAAAGGATTTAATGTACAAATCCGAACAAGCATTTAATGAGTGCTGTAAGCAAATTTCCTAAAGAATAAACAGGAATAGAGATCATTTCTTTTGATACTCTTGAGCAGACAGGGCTGTGCTGCTGGTGATTTGCCAACCCTTCAGCCTTGGATGAACATGAAAAGGATTCACATAAAGAAGAAAACAATGGTACTACAAGATATGCTGAGAATACAAATATTTATATATAGTATGCATTCACCTGTACAGTATTACCTACCTATGAAGTAATTTTCTTACAATACATCACCTAAAGGTAATTTATGACACTACCTTCTAGAGGGCAGTGTCACTTAAATGATGTGGCACTGTAACAGTTTAGAACTGTCCGTGTACTGTATTAATTACCAATATAAAGCTCTGATTCCCACTGTGATCTATTTGATATGGTCAAATAATGAATATGTAATTCTGCAGACACCTCATATTGCAAGAAGTCTAATGCTGATTTGATGCATTCTAATGGTTTCATACATGTGTTAGTAGAGCATAGCCTGAAAAACAGTATTAAATTTATTAAAACTTAGTAAAATTTTGCTTGTAGGACAGATCTGTTGCAGCATTGGACAATGGGCTCTGAGCTGAAACTCCTCACTAATACATTTGAAGAAGCTATTAAATATGCCATGCTGACAGTCTGTGAATTCATCAATTACATGTTTTCTTTTTTAGTATTTTTAGGCTTAGTGTAGTCAGTATGACAACACAGAACATACATTTAGATGCAACATAATTAACTGAAGACATGCTGTTGTGCAAGAAGGATGTCAGTTGACCTAGCTTTAACCTCTCATGCCTTTGAAGGCTAAATTTGTTCTGTGAAATTTGTTGAAGGCACAGCATTGTAATCATGCTTGACTTGGAAATTAGCCAGATATCCTCTACAACTTCACGGCAATTTAGAATAAAAATGTGCCCCAATTTCACATGACTGAATAGCAGTACAAGGTTTATACCTTTTCAAATCACTATCAAGGAGAAGCATTATTCCTTTAAGCAAATGAAGCTTACATTTTTCTCCATCCTACAATGGTCCTAATTGAAAAGAAAGGTCTCCTAAACCCTTTGTTTTATATTTTTTCTATATGAATACTATGTGTTACTACTTTCTTCAAGACAGAGCAACAACAAAGAAAACTCAGAAGACAGTCAACATCCAGTATGAATGATTCATGACTCATCCATAAACCACAATAACAACAAATAAGGATATACTGTTCATATGCATCATTAGAATATTTTTCCAACAAATTTTAAAGAAATCAGAGCTCATCCACTTGTACAGAGATGGACTACCAGATTAGTTGCCAGGAAGCAAATTTTAAAAGATTTTTACCACAAAAATTACCATTTACTAAAATACTGACAAGATAATCTTTTTTCTAGCAACGTCATTTAAATTAATTTTAAACTCATTTGCTTAGTTCACCACAAGGTGATGTGATACTGCATTGATTGCAAAACTGGTGAATAACCCAGTCTATTATATCAAAATATCTCCAGAAATCTAAACCCAGTTATTAGTGTATAAAACTATTGAGATCCTTGTTGAACATCTGCCCATTTGCACTATCTGCAATAAAAGTTTCTAGGTTGCAAAAACATAACTCTGTAAGTCTCTTTAGGTCTACCATTATCTTTGCTAGAGCTGTTTCAGATGGCTGCTCTTGGAGTTAAGAGCTTCGATAGCAAGCACACAAGGAATCCTACAAAGTTTGAAACCTTAAAACTGAAAAAAAAAAAGGGGGGGGGGGGGAAGGATTGGAAAGTGAACTACAATTTAATTGATTTTATATTTAAAAAAAATAAGGAAATCTGAAAACAACTAGAGAAGGTAGAATAAAACTTTCTTTCCCATTGGATCATTTCTGAAGTCATGGTTGCAGTTAACTCAGTTAACTAAGAAAAGTTGCAGAAAATTGTTGTCCTGTCCCTTTTGATTCACAGGACGTTCTCTCAGGCTCCTCTGAGATCACTGGCTGCTCCTCACCGACACCTCTCTGCTTTAGTTGCAGGCATACTTCTCCCCAGTGTGATTCCATTACCTGCCAAAAACCGTCATCTCTCAATCCTGTTGTCTCAAGAAGGGGAAAGCATCTACCTATTTATAGAGGATCCAGCCATTTATTGAATGAATACAACATAATTGAGAGCAAATCAGATACAATATGCCAAAGGAAGCGAGATGTAAGATGATCTTGGATGAGATGCAGACTGCTTTACAGAAATTTACTAATTGAGAAGCTAAATGATGCTTTCAGAAAGATGGTAAGGTATTCCTGGATATTTTTTCTAATCACATTAATAAACTAACAAAATTCCAGCCTGAAAGTATCTCAAAGGGCTTTAAATGTACTTTGTAAAGTAAAGCCAGGTGGTGTATGAGTAATTAACTAAACATTTGTTTCCATAATAAGAAATTAAATGTTCCACACAGAAGTCCAAGAAACCGAATTTAATTTTATCATCATAACTGTGTACACATTACAGCATGGTTGCTTATTTTGTTCAAATATTTTTAAAATCTTCCAGTTTTATTTTCCTTAGAGAAAAGGAGGGGAAAGTGTGACAGAAGAAAGAAAAAGCGGTACCTGGAATAAGAAAATAAAGAATGTAAATGAAGGAAGAAAATGCATTAAAAAGTCCTCAAAATACATCATGAGCAGGGAGAGGAACAGATAAGGAAGCAACACCGCTACTATGTCTCCTACTTTATTCTGTAAACCTCAGTAAGACATCTGTGCCCTATCTCCTTATGCTCTGAGATATCAACAGAAAGAGAGACATTTTTTAGACTCAGTGAGAGTGGCTTACAAGTGAGACAGCGAGATTGGCTCCAAGGCTGGGCAGCTTTGCTTCACTTTTTGTTTCTTTCTCTATTTTTTTTTTTTTTCCTTTTTTTTCCCTTCTGGGAGTGTGTGTGGGGGGGGGGCATAACTTTCTCCTGCATTTCATGGGTTTACAGCATTTTAAAGAAGTAATTGGCAGCTGGACAGGTGGAAAGAAAAGATAAAAGCTTATTGCTTACAAGTTACTCAATCTATCAAGAAAAATCACTTCCATACCAAAAACAAACAAACAAACAAACAAAAAAAAACCTGACTGAAATATTGGACCTCAAGCTCAATTAGCAAGACCCATTCCCATGTATAGCTCTCTATAATGATGTGCCATCTACCTCTCAAGCTCACTTTCTAATTCAAACTATTCATTTAGCATGCACATCCACCATAAGCACATGCAGTGTTAACGATTTTCCAGCATTGCTAATGTCTGGGTGCCTATTCAACATATGCAGTGCTAGAGCATCTACCAGTTAACTTGTTTCTACCAGGTACTATTAAAAGTGTCCACAATTTCTGTCGGTTTTCCCTCTATTTCAACAAATAGTTTTGATTTATTTTTTTTAAAGGTAAGTATAAAAGCACATCATTCTTGTAATTTCTTGATACTTGTATTTAATCATTAAGACAATGCTTTCTAAGATTCCTAGCAAGGAAAGCAATCTCCCAGGTTTTGTTCTTTATCAGAAAACACAAAAGTCTGATAAAGAAAATTGGGAAGTAGACTGTCTTTAGAAGGAGGTTCTGGTTTTGCTAGAGAAAAATGATTGCTAAGTAGCAAAGCCAGAAGCAACAGGTATTTTGTCTATGATGGTGATGGGATTTAGACAAGACCTGTTCTGTTTCTAAGCTGAAAAATGATTTTTTTCTTAAAGTTCTTCTCCTTCCTTCAACTATATCAACGAATTTAATAGAAGACATCACCCCTCCATAGAAACTTTACCAAACTATGCAAGGACAGAAGGAAATGAAAGCATAGCACTAGTTAATTCCTGGAAGCAAATTTGCAGCACTAAATACTTCAGGCAGCAACTTCCTTGAGTACACGACACAGTCAGGAGACTGCCCTAGTACCATAGTCCTGGTTATCCCTACATTACAGTGGGATGACAGAACATTGAGCACTGGCCTAATGCACCCTCCAGCATGAAACTAAAATTTCAAGCAAACTACAAACCTGTTGACACAAAATGTTCGTAAAAAAAATTCCTGGAATTTGATTGTGGTTTAATTTAATAGACATAGCTGACTTCAAAAGCTTAGTATTCAAACGTTTAAGAATATTAGGTTTAGATTTAGTCATATTAAGTCATTGTCATAAATCCATTTTATATGACTAACCCTCTGTGACTTCAAAGTGCATAGATTTTCCATTTTTGCTAGGTGTGATTCCCTTTCACAGACAAAACTGAAGCAAAGAGAGACATAGTAACTTGCCCAGAGTAACACAATAACCTTTGCAACTGCTGGACAGTGCCTTCAGCACAAAAATCCTTCCCCATAGACATGTTGCTCTGTTCCCAAGTACAATTATGAAGGAAGAAAAGCCACAACTATATTGAGGTTACATCTTCATTTTTAATTTTTAACTTATTTATTGTAATTTACCCCCTAATATGCTCATTAATAAATAATAAATACACTTTTATAAAGTTAATGATACCTTTATTCCTGTCACATCCTGTTCCTTCACTACAGAAATAAGTTGACCTGTTGTCCCCAAAACACAAAAACCCAGCAAGCACATGGGGTTGTATTGTGTAGATGTGCTGAAGTCACAGAGTGTCTTAGACAGGCCTTAGACAGGCCTATTATTAACAATTAGCCACTTATTGTAAATTCTAGCTGACACATCTCATTAAATATAGGCCAAAACAGACTTTGGCGATCGAACTTCATTTTTAATAGCTTTTCCCAGCATTCTGCCAATTGTTGTCAGGAAGCTGAAAATTACTCCTACCACTAGGATGCCCACTTTATTCTTGCTGACTGCTGAGAAATTTCAAAAGGCTGCCCTGCCTCCTCTGTGCCTGATAAAGAGTAAAAACCAACCATGTGCTTATGATGGTGATAGGCTTTTAAAAACCTCTCAGCAGTCAGCATGAAGAGAAGAGGAGTAGGGGGTAAAAGGAAAAATATTTTCCATTGTTGTTTCTTCTACATGAGAGCCCAGAGTGGTTTATGACATTGACTGCCCCCTTCTAACACCCAATTTGATGTGAAGAAGTGGGACTGAAGAGCTGGTCTAGTATCCAGAAGCTAAATGGCAACTTACTGTTGAAATGCCTGCAATTACAGTCCACCCCCATAACCAACCAAAAAAAGCTAACTTTTCATAAATCTCAAAGTTACACAAATATGCTTTTTTAAACCTTTTTTTTTGTTTTTTTTTTGGTTTTTTTTTTTTTGTTTTTTGTTTTTTTTTTTTTTTTTTGTGGGAAACTTGGGAGGGGAAAGTAAAGGGAAAACAAACAAACAAACAAACAGAGATTCTGTCTGTGTTCAAATGGAAGCAAGTGCCTACAGAGAAACTTAACTTACCTAGAGGAGTCCTCTGTGAATATCTTAAGATCTCACTACCCAAAGATAATTATTTTAGCTCCAGTAGTCTCCTCATTTTAAATGTTTACAACCTCTCCTGTATATCACTAGGTCCCATCTGCAAACCTTTATAAATAAACTTATTAGTCAAAATATTAAACATTTGTGCATCAAACAATTTTAATTGCATTTTTATTGAATCAGTTCAAATTCAATCAAGATTGCATGAGGACTGACTTAAAAGACAGTTAAGAGCATGAATTAAAAAACAATGTTAAAATGAGTAAGTACCAGAACCTAATTTGATTACCTTGGAAAAACCCTCATGCTGGGATACATTCAGCAATTATTTTTATAGGCTACATTTCAGCAGACCCTATGGCATTGCAGAATATAACATTTCAAGAAAAAGCATTTCTTCGACTACATACTTGTATGTACATACTTTGACTACATACCACACTACATAAAGAGTCATATAATCATATTTTATTTGTCAAGTTCTTCAAGTTCATTCTTTTACCTGTTTGGTTTTTTTGTTTGTTTGTTTTTTCCCCAAAAAACCTTCCAGGGATCTGCACAATCTGGGACTGCACAATCTCTACAGGCAATGCCTGGTCCAATGCCTAGTTGTCCTCAAAGTGAAAATGTTTTTGCTTACATCCATTTAGAATCCCTCTGTTTCAACTTTTAACTTAGGAAAATATGTGTTATTCACCTGAAAACAGGCTGATGAAGCAGGTAAATATCCAGATAGTCCATCATTACAGAGATGCTGACTCAAATAGACTACAGCCATGATTCTGCACAAGTTATTGAAGTCTATAATTCAGTTCCAATACCCTCTACCTCTCATTCTTTGTAGTTTGTAATGATGGTCTGCAAAAGTCTCCTGTCTTGCAAATAACTTAGTGATCCCTATCCAACTTGTCTTCCAAATGTGCTATTCTGACTCATTTTCAAATACATTCAGAGAGTACAGCTTCTTTGGGTGATATACTGTCCCATTTGTCTGTTCAAGAAAACACTCTTGGCAAACACTTTTGGATCTACATAAAAAAAATAAAATAAATAAATAAATAAATAGCATTAAGAAATGTTGTTTTTCCAGTCAGGATGCTAACACTTTTAAAATAAATTCTTCAGAGAGAAAACAAAATTTAGCCATTATCAAACCAGTTCTCTGAATAGAGAAATTAGGAATAAAGCTTTGGAGGTCTTACACATTTTACTTTATAAGTATTCAGGTGTGAAAGCAGAGTCACTGAACCAGGTTCCCATAGCCTTGCTTCAGCCAAGACCTTTTAATAACCTGTTTAATTTTAACAAGGTAAATCTGAACTTCTCATGGGAAACTTTCTGTAAAAATATTCTCCAACAGTCTAATGAAACCATCTTTCCCATCTAAACAGAAAAGAGTATCATCAGGAAATCCGCAACAGAGGTTGGTTACTACAGGATTTCCAAGTTTTCTCTGGCATCTTTTACCCATAAAGACTACTGTCTTTTAATTGACATTTTAGTGTCCGAGTTCAAAAACTGTCCTAACTCCATTTCTTGCTCATCTTGCTCAAGATGAGCATCATGCTCATCAAGACTGCCATGAATAGATTCTGTCCATGTGCACTTCAATCAAACAATCAACCAATAAATAAATAAATAAATAAACAGTGTCATTAAATTAGTTTCTTGTAATAAAGGTTCAGGATACTGCTACATTTGATTCTCAGCTTAAGAACAAAAAGCACTACAACTAGCAAAGACATATGCAGTCACACAATGAGAATTCTAATGTCCCGCCAATATGAGATGTTCTTTACTTTTCTTGTATTTTTTTTTCTATACCTGTTCCAAAACAGAGACCTAGAGATCTTTTCTTTCTTTCTTTTTCAGCAACATATATTATGAGGAAAAATTAGTCCTTCAGTTTGACTTTTCCTTATAACAATGGTCCCACACACCCTGTCTGGTGTGTGTAATCATCTCTACCAATAGCTTCTTTTATGCATCTGCACAGGAGGCAATGATAGGCTGCTGAGGAGGCAGCAAAGTGGTATAAAGCAGTATATACTCACAGCAGCTGGGGAACCCCAACACTCTACCTTAAGAAAATGATGAAAAACAATACTGTAAATCCAGTTTGCTTCCCTGTATTTAGTTGGATTCTGGAAAATAAGACTCCTGAAGTGAGCCACGATTTTTTAAAATATTTTTTTCAAAGAAAAACTGTCTAATCCTACTGGAAAACATTCTTTGATATGGAAAGAATCTTATATTCTCCAATCTGATTCACATGGACCATTTAGGTAATTAACTAAAGCTGTTCTAAAGCAAGGTAAAGGGGGAATATCAGAAAAGGAAGCCATGTAGATCTTCACGAGTATAGCAGCTACTTCATGCCTCCTACAATCACCAGAGGAGACATTATAGGAATTATGATCAGGGTAGAAGCTGGGTGCAGCTCAGGGGATGAAAGAAACCTGCCTTTTCAACATCGTGGTGAGCTCTGGAAAAGAAGGAAGGCCATATTCACCTTTCCTGTTACAGGAGATGGCTCCCTATCTAAAGACCTTCCCCTGTCTCCCTGAAGATCTACTGTATGTGAGCTGGGCTAAGTCACCACCATATTCCCCCCCCCAAAAAACAATCTGGAAGATGGCTGAAGCAGGATGGTACTCTCTCTTAGAGAACAGTCCATTTTTTCTGTTATTATTTCAACTTTAAAGATCTACTCACTGCTTCAAAATGACTTCCTGGTCCCAGTTACCAAACAGACTACTGACACACTTACAAGAAATGATTGCCATCCACAGTCTACAGGAAGCCTCATGGGCAAGGAGTAACAGCTGAACTGAATTTGAAAATAAGAACTCTAAATGGCTATATTCTTGATGGGATGATGGTTTGGGTCAGGCCAAGTTGATAGAACTGTAAGGATCTTCAAATCAAGCACTAATTAACAGAAGTCATGTATAGTACTGTTTTCCTCAATATTAAAAAGGTCTTACTGAGCCTTGCAAAGCTCCATCAGCACAGCCCTGTATGTGGTATTGTTGTCTGAACAATGAAGTGAATTAAGGCTTCTAATTTCGTGCCTAACTTCTTTCAGAGAAAGAATGAGATTGGTGCCAAAAAGAAGTCAGTACATCTCCAGTCAAACAAAACCCTTAAAGTCATGATTAGAATCCAGTCACTTGTGTTTAAAGTTATTAATGTGTTGCTGGGTGAAGGCACAGTGACCCCTTTTTTTTTTGGACAGCTATCTAGTAAAATCCTATAAATGAACAGCGGTTTCTGAGAACTGAAAGTTTATTTAATGATGAACTTCAAAATGATGATTTCTTCTTTCTCTGCAGCAACAAGCATTGTTTTGGAAAGTGTCCCTCTTCCTTGCTTGAAATTGTCTTTTCAGAGGACAGACAGCCTGGATTCACCTGTCTAGACTCAAAATCTTGTAATACCAGGAGATATACCATCAGGAACTCTAACAATAAGCTAGTATCAAACAGGGGTGTGAGTAAATTAACAAATTTTTCTAAAGATCTATAATAAAAAAGGAAAAAAGAGTGTCAGTTCAGGAACCTGGCCAAAGTGCTTTCTTTCAAATCTTGTTAAATAAATTAACAGATTTTTCAGAACATTGTGATGAACCTTTCTAATTTTCCTATAGTCTTTTAAGTCCTTATCAACAGAACTCATTTACCTATACTGACTAAAATATTTTGTTGTTTAAATATATATATATACATATTTGTGCATGTGATTTTTACCATTTCTTCAAATACGAAGAAATAAAAGTAGTTGAAAAGATGGTTCTTTAAGAGAGTAACTCCACTGATTTACAGCAGGACTTTTGCACTTAATATCTCCCATAAATTATCAAACTATAATCAAATAAAATTATTGCTGCATCCTGTATGTTAAGAACAAGAAATTAATGCATATATATAATCAGTTTGAAACTTTGTTTCCAGATATTTTGGCACCTAGGTGCACTGGAGGGCTCAGGTCCTTTACACTTCTGGCAATGTCATCCCTTTCTTCTGTGCTTAGGCTAATGTTGAATTTCATGTCTTCAATCACTCAGGAGTGGAAGTAATCCCTTTGGAAAACACAACGGGTGTTAGGGATCATTCCTTCATTTCTCCATAAGGAGAGAGAGTGAAAGTTTGCCAAGTCTACACATTAACTATGATGTATTTCAAATTGAAAGCCGTAAGTCTTCCTCTGTGTACAATTTAGCAACTTTTGGAAAGGAATACACCTTGCAGTGAGAAATGTAGTAACCAATTACAAGGAAAATTGCTACAAAGTCATCCAAAAAAAAAATAAATTACTCTTTTTTATACATTTTAATAAATATGTCCAAAATCTCTAAAATCCTATGTCCAGCAGCATAACACTACGGGTTTGTACAATAAGGTTGAGAAGGGGCAAATAACTTAATAGATTTGGATCCTCAACTCCCAGTAAACCAAGAACAATAACAGACAGCTTAAAAGCTGTCCATTTGCTGTCTTCCATGGTGCTGAACTCATACTTGCATTACTAATTCTGTTGTGTGCTACCAATAAAATACACAGAAATTAATCCTCCCTTATTTGCCTGACTTAAAGCAGATTCAGTCCTTGTCACGGGAGGCACTAATCGCTCATCATTACTGATGTCAATTTATCTTCACTCAGTTACATGAAATGTAATATAATCTCATTTATGTTCTAAGACATGAACCTGTTGAAGCCCTGTGTCAACTTTCTTGGAGAGGAAAAGAAAGCAACATAATTTTTTCATTTTAACCTTGGTTTCATGCAGTAATTGTTCAGAATAAATTAGCAGTTTACCATTTTCTCTCTGAATCTGTGCCCTCACTTTATATTGGGCCACTCACAGATAAGACTTGCTGAGCAAACAGGTTCAAAGTCTCTTACTCAAAATCTTGGTGAACAAAATCATCTTTGTAAAATGATAATTCAGAATGGTTTCATTATTTTGATTAAAAAAAAAATAAATCTATGTGTAAACATGTGATCTCCTTCTAAATATCCATTGATATATATCTGATAGATTTGTAATTACACTGTGAAATGTATTGAAAATTCTATCACAAGTTTGATTTCAAACAAATCAAAGGTAGGTCCACCTCACTTCCTGTTTCCTCAAGGAAATGTAGTATGCATTCTTTGTAAGACAGCCAAGAAAAAACATCTCTTCCTTTATGAGTATATACTTAGCTTTCATTAGCATGTAAAACACTGAATTATCAATGGGATTTTCCTATTTTATTACACTGCAGATGAAATTTGGGTTTTTCATTTCCTAAATTAAAAACCTAACTCTTTTCCTCATAAATTGAATGGTGATATATTATGTACAAATAATACTTTGAGAAACTGGAAATAGAATACATTTGTTCTCTGAGCATGGTTGGGTGTATGAAAAGAGGCAGAGAATCTTAAGAGAATCAACAGTACACACTTCAAAAAGATGGATGAATATAAGGAACATATTCACACATACGATGTGAAGTCTCGTTACTAAACAAAGTAAATTAATGGCCAATTACTGACAGTTGTAGTCTGCACAGAAGCTCATTGTACCAACACAGAAGGGCAACCCTTTGTGTGTTACTGGCTTCTAACAGTCTAAAGAATTTATAGGAAGGGAAAAAGATGTACTAAACGAAGAAGATGATAGACTTACTAGAACCAGTGAATGTTAGCAAAAATGTAGATGAAGTGAGACATGTCAGTCATTACTTACATGCCTTCAGTAATTGAGATAAGCCAGCAAATAAGCTATGAAGACTGTGGGGCTGGAACAGGACTTTGGTTTCTCATGTTTTTCTGTCAGCATCTGGATGCTACAAATATTTCAATATGCAACTAAATTGTCATGTTATATTAGTAAGGAGGGCCAGATTGATCAAACCTTTGCCAAGATAGGATCATACATACCACATAAATAGTAAAATTAAAAGATTCCTCTGAATGCTGAAATTTCTTTGGCATTGCCACTTGTCACAGACAGTATTATTCTGATTATGAGTTACTGTATTTATGCATTGTATTTATCAATACAGATGAAGGCATTCTGCCAATTGCCTTAGATTTTGTTATGAGAATAACAGCACTTAGCAACAGTAATGGGGAACAAAAAGTCATCTCACTCAATTCCTAAGAAGGATCATATTTATCATTTAAAAATTGACACACAAAAAAGTTAGTTTCCTTTATAAATATGATGGGAAAAAAAAAAAAAAAAACATTCAAGAACTGAACAATTCAGCCCTTTATTTAACAAGAAAGAGACTGTCAGATTCATTGAATCCACAACACTTATATAATTTAAGATTCTTTTCTGCAAGAATGACCTACAAAATTTTCTTTCTACCTTATCTACTTTTTAAAGTTTTTCATCATCTTTCTTTCCTACACTACTTAATTGTAGCCTGCATTGTTAATATATATACTGTAAAACAGATTATATTATATAAACCTGTGTTTATTTCAGCCACATTCTGCATATAAATTTCAATGACATCATAACCAACTACAACACTTCCAACTTTTTTAATATCTGTAGCTTAAGTTCGGATTTTTGACGAAAGCAAATATAACAAGTTTTCCACTGATCTCACCAACAGACTACTAAGACCAGCCAGTACCAGTTGTCACACCTAAGAGATTTTCAGTTTTGTGGTGGCATCTCAGTTCAGTAATTATCACAAGACATACTAATAATACCATAGGTCTTTCAAAGTTTCACTCTCCGCATTTTTAGAGCAATGCAGTCCTAAGAAACTGCACCTCCTCTTGGCATTTATAAAGACAATTTAGCTAAATTGCTGTCCAAGATCACATAAAAATGCCTTGCAGTTAGAGTTAGAGAGAGGGAGAGAGAGACTGTAATAATTTAGAAGTGTCCAGTAACAGCCAATGAAAAAAGCTATCAGACTTTAAAAAAAAAATTAAAAAAAAAATAAAAATCACTTTCTTATGTTCACAGGGGACATAACTAAAATCCATCTTTTACTTACAGAAGTATGTTTGTTTGCTTAGGTTTTTATTAGTTCCTTGTTAGAACAGGCTCCATATAGAATTTTTATTACTACTAGATGAAAGCAGGTTCAAAGTGAAATTTGACTTTGCATCTATCTTTCAAGATATACTATGCATAATACACACTAAAAGCTTCACCTAGTTTGGCCTCATTATATCTTTCTTAATTGAGTCTTAATAAAAAGGACAATGTTTTAGTGTGATGTGTATTAACTGGTTTTCAAGAAGAGAGGCTAGAAGCAGTACAGACATCTCAATTAGGGATTCATTGCAAGATAAACACAAAATTCAGGCCTCTTCTCATTGCCAAAAGATTGACTTCGAGCTTGAAAACCAAGTCTCTAGATCTATTTTACATGTAGGTAGTAAGGCAAAAATATTTCTAGAGTAGATTGATTTAACACTGCTGAAAACTAAAGTAGGACTACATCTTGAGCATGTGAAAGGCTGTCACAGACAGAAAGCTTAATTTATCAATTTGCCAGTTTCTCAGGGGAGGCCATTAATGACAACAGCATGAGACTGCCTTTTAGCAGGATTCATTGGACTTATTTTCCTAACTTAAGAAAAATTATAACTTTTTCCCCATAAAACACCAGATCTGTCAGACATGCAGAAGGATGACAGGAAACAGCACAAAGCACAAAGAGCACCATCTATTCAGCTCACAGTTTCCTGCTTATATTCAGAGCTCATTCTGAGTTCCATAAAGAACATTAAAGTACATTAAAGAAAAAAAAAAAAAGAGAGAGAGAAATAAAAACAAGACTACAAAATGTTAACAATTATTTTGCATGTAATAAGAAATAGTGTCTTTTAAACAGCATGGCTTTGCTTACGTTTTCAGATGCACAAGCAGAAGCACTCAGCAGTAACTTATCATGAATGAGTCAGTAACTACTTTCTGTAAGTATCATGGGGAGTGTCCTAGCAGCACCCATTCTACTCAGTTCAAGTTTCTTAAAATACAAAAAAAAATCTTCAGTGACAGCCCATGATGCCTTCGAGATAATTACAGAAATCTGTGCCGCATGACCAGAAGAAAAACATGTTTTATATATGTATATCATCTATATCTATATCTGTATCTATATCTCCAACCCGGAAAAATACATAAAAATATGCATGAGTCTTTGTCCCACTGACTCAAAGTAAGTTTCATTTTATCTGCATCTCTAATAAATGGTCAGACATATGAAATAAACTAAATGTATGTAGAGCCCATATGACCACCACCACTAGTCACCATTGACTCTGTTCCACCACAAAAGCCATTAAAACACTTAATGAGGAATACTGTCAGAGATTATAAACTTTACAATGATTTACGTATAGTTTTCTGCCTTTAGATATTTGTAAAGGTGCTTAAACATTGTCAGAATTCATAGACTGTTAAACTACGTTTTTATTAAAGCATCTACTTAGTTGCCCTAGGTTCCAGCAGAGCTACTGTTCCCAATGAGAATGGATGAGCTGAGCTTCCCTTCAGGCACTCCTAAGGAAGCTTTCTTTTCAGCTTTGCACATCTACAGACTTATCAAGTTGCACAATCTTATCTCAGACAAATTGGTCACTGAGCAAGCAGTACTGTACTTTTTCTCCATTGTCAAGCTTGCAATGTTGCTGCTCTCCCACCCAATGACCGCTGCCCTTGGATGCACAACAGGGTCAGAAAAAGACAGACTGATACTGACGTACTGGAAGAAGAGAAAACTAAAGTTTTCTTTGCCTGTAGGGATAAAAGGGCTGACAAAGGAAGAAGGCAATGATGCACTTCCTCGGATTTCACCCCCTTCTCAGGTGACATGATGAAATGAAGTTGCATACCCATGTTTAAACTGTTACCATTTCAAAGGACTCACTGCGTTCTTCCAACTATTGCTACCACTATGAAAGGTGAAGAAAAAGGATACTGTCACCTAGGAGATAATGATCCTCTTTTACCAGGAAACTCACCAGTGGTTTTATTAAAAATGTTTGTGTTTAACCTGTGGGCAGAGATGACCTAAGAACATTTTCTCCTGGAATATCTTTACCATAGGAACTGAAGATAAATCAAAAAATACTAAGGGAAGAGGCCTTCAAACACATTTGTCTTCAATTAACAACAAAATATCCTTCTTCAACTTATTGAGGCAAACTTCAGCAATCACTGAGAGAAACGTTGTAGAACTGAAGTGCCACACCAGAACAGACACACCAATTTGCAGAAGACAGGCACTTGTCACCATAACACAGACATCCCTGAATGACACTATCCAAGACACCATTCAAGGCACTATTCAAGACATACCTCAGCCATTCTTTGAGGTTCTGAACTCTTCCACTGGCAAATAAAGTAAATTCAAAACTCAGTAACACATTACATAACTTAGACTCAAAGCCACTGCAGCCTATTGATCAATGGCATTTCAATGACGTACACACATATAGCAGTAAGACATTAAAGCTAATACTGCAGAATAGTCTTTGCATAGTCTGACACTGACTCACCACTGATTGTATGCTATTTGCACATCATTGGAACACACAAACACCTATAGCAGTCAGGATAACTGATTTTTATTTTTTTTTTCAGGGAAACGTCAAGTTTTTCCATCCTCCTTAATGGTCTCTGTGTGGCTTACCGTGATCTTCAGACTATGAACAAGAGAATTAGGGAACTATAAACCCTGAGAGTGTGCATAGCATTCTGAATAAGAATACCAGTTATGTTTAGAAGACAGACTTGTGTTCTTGAGAGATAATACATTTCCCTGGTCCAGAGAAGCTGGTATTTTTTCTCACAGAAAGACTGAAGACAGTACCTGTTACTATTCTAGTTTTATAGATGTGGAAAAAGATGACGTAGGCAGCTAATTTCCTTTCTTCCTAACCAGTCCTTACAGGAGTATCCTGAAACACACAGCCGTGCTAAGAACTCATAGTTTATAGTGTGAGATTTGTACAAGCTTTATACGTCTCAAACTGGGCATTGCATTTGAAAACTCGCAATCATGTCTCAACAGCTACACTGGGAATCAGTATCCAAGTGGTAGCCTGTGACCTCATTCTTCTGCCCATTCTCTTCAGATCTCATGTGGCAGATAGAGCTTGTAGAGCTGTTCTGCACAGTCACCCTCAGTCAAACCATAAAAGTTTTTAGGGCTTCTCCAGTGCCAATCACAGCACCTTATGCTAACCCTGTTCTTAACTAAACTGAACTATTTTTTCGCAGACATCAGCAAATGCATGAAGAGAGTCTCCAGACTCAGAAGACCAGACTTAGAGAGCTGTGACATGTAGGAAGCCAGTGAGCAAGTACTTTATCTTCCTGATCCATTTGATTAGCTCTAAGATTTTTACAAGAAGAGTTACCATATACTCACTTTTCTCCACCAATGGAAGCTAAATTCTCTCTTGCAAACTCATCACCCTTTACAGTGTTTTCACCTTGTAAATTCAAAAGTTGATGAGAATTCATTGAGAAGAAAGAAGCAGAGCAGAGGAAGAGGCCAGATTTTCATCCAGTGTCATCCCAGAAATATTTAATGATTTAGATTAGTCTCTAGTGGAAATAGCTCCTAACCACTTCTAGACCATACAAAAAAATCTCCCTCAAACAACTAAAAAAGTCTCTCATTCTGAGGATTTATGATAGGGACATTATTGGGGGAACTCAAACTCCTTTTGAATGCAAGGTGAGCATAAGCATTCAAGCAGTTGAGTCTAACGAACATGGAGATTTTTATTTATGTCTCCTCTTTCTTAACAGCCATATAACCCACTCTTCCTTTGCAGACAATGAATAAATAAATAAATAAATACAACACCTCTTTTGCAAGCTAACTAGCAAATGCAAATACACACCGCTACATGCCAACTAATCTCACCCTTTAATTAGGGTGAGATCCAAGACTTGCAAGAGAAAGTTCATAGTGTATATTAAAAAACAGTTTTTCTCTTCAGTGTTCTTCTTTTGTCTTATCCTTTGCTCATTTCCATGCTTCCCTCCCACCCTTTCTCCATTCAGAGTTTCTCATTCTGATTATTTTGTCATTTTGACACCATCACTGTTATACTTAGACCTTCAGCAAGGCAGGCAAATCAATTAGCTGGTTGCATTTAATGCTTCCAAGATAAGGTGTAAAGAAAGAAAAGCAAAGAAATGAAAGTGAAAGGATTTATACCATTTGAATTGCAGTTTGGTGTGGTGTGGCACAATGTTTTGTAATGCATCTTATTATGAGTAATGGCATGTTCTGCCAAGAAATGTCAGTGCTCATTGCTCAGGATGCTGGTTTATCTCACATAAATGCAACAATTGTACTGAGCAATGAAGGAAGGACTGATTGGATTGTGTAGACATTCAACAGGACCTGTAATCAGTGTGATAATACTGAATGAAACAATTAAATGAGTGCTGTCTTAGCAAGAAGTCACAGCTGTCAAGGTTTGTTCCAACATCAATTTTCATTTCAAGAGCTACACAGTCTCAATCTGCTTTGCAGTTGGGAAGGGTTAACACCAGCTATGGGCAACTTTTAGCAGTTATGCTGCATGGTAGCCAATGCTAGTTTTTTCCCGCTCTTGACACTTCAAACCAGAACATATCAGAGTAAGTCTGAACAAATTCCCATGTAAAAATTTTTGGCTGTAACAAAATGCCTTCTGGGAGTTTTGCTGGGCTGTCAGTATTACCAAAATTCATCATGCAGCTGGTTCTTACAGGTCAGGACTTCTATTTCTTTCTTTTGAAGGTCTTGTAAAGCATTCACTGGACTCATTCATCACATCTGTCTGCAGCTATACCCATCTCATTGCTTGGCAACAGGAAAAAAAAAAAAAAAGCTAAATGTTATTTCTAAAACTTCCCATATTCTGGAAGTGTTCTTAATCACTGTGATAAATTATTGTCTCTTTGTGGACAGGTGTGTAAGTTTGTCTTTGTTTTATCTCACGTTTAAAAGATAGGAATATTCCACTAGCCATACAGGTGCTCTCATTTAGAATGTTACCATAAAATGATTTAGAATCAGGCAATAATCATAAACTAGTACACCTTAAAGCTTGACAGTTAAGCTATATTGTATAAGTAGATTCCAGATTATAAACCATCTGAACCATTTATATCTTAATTTCATAATTACTCATCATGCATTGATGCTAACACAGTTAGACTGATGGTCAAAATGAATTGATATTAAATGCAAAATTTTGTCCACCAGTACAGCTATAATAAGAAATGTACTTTATTTAATCATGAAACTTTTGTAATTTTCCTGTACCGTTGCATCTGAAGCTGAGCTGAAATGAAGCCTTATTGAAAATTCAGTCATTAAGAGCTTGACATTCAGCTGTCTGCTGGCAACTGGTATGTCATCATTGATTATAGAGATTAGTGTGGAAACAACATCTGGTTTTAGACTTGCACCAAATAATTTCTGAATAAGCACTTCTTTGCTTCTGTGCTAAACCTGAATACAAATTTATTTACTTAGGGGAGTAAGTAGGTTAATGGAATTTTTACAGAATTAGCGTTAACTAGGAAGTAAGTTTACTCTTTAATCAAAAGTGACAGATTCTTAGAGATAATAAATTATTTAAATACTGATTTATGCCAAATGAGAAGTGGTCCCTGCCTCATTAAAGGGGAGATTCAGTCCTCTCTTATGTAGTAAGCAGCAGTACCTCAGAAACAGATCAGATTATAGATGCTTTAAAATGGGAGTGTATCAGTGTGGCCTAAATGATGTTGATGACAATGGAGTCATAGTGTGAAAAATCCTCAGTGGGACACTCATCACTCAGTTCCTGTTAAGCTGTTTTGTGGTTCAACTAAAACTTGTTTCCAGGTGATTTCAGCTAAACTGAGAGAAAATTAAATAAGGTACTAGGATTTACATCAACTCAGTTTTGGAAGTTTACAGTCATACCATGTGTTTGATACCGTGGAGCATCTTTCCCACATGGGCAAGGCCCTGCCACTGCAAACAAGGCAAAATGGTAAAAGCTGTTTTATAACCCTTAGAAATTAACTCTAGTGAACATCTGCCATATTGTACAAGTTGTGCAAATGTACAACTAATCTTCAATTCTTTGACTCCTTTTGCATTGGTGTAAGGGAACGGAGAGGGGGAAGAGGAGTGTTTTTGACTAGTGTTACCAGCTTTTTTTTTTTTTTTTTCTGAGATAACAGGCTGAAAAAAGAACAGAAATGATTCTAACTTAAAATAAATTTTGTCAAAGAGCAGAGCTAGATTTGGATCTACAACATAAGTAATCCTGAAATATGCGCAGTTTTAGAATTTCACGAATGCCTATGTGCACACCTTACCACATCAATTCATGATGAAACTGATCTTTGCCTAAATAAAAGTTACCCAATAAATGGAGTATACATACTTCTAATTAACTTCTAAATTAATTCTGCTCAAACATATGTACAAGAGAATGAAAGTCATGCTTATAATCAACTATAACAACACTATTTACATTTCCAGAAATATGTATGTCCAAATTCTTCTTCCAATGTAACATGATACTGTAATTACATCATTATGCAGTGAGTATCTAAATGAAAATAAATAAAACATGTAAGGTTTTCTTTGAATAATTGTTTTCACATTCTGTAAGTTTTCTTTAGTTTTAGTTATTCTCCCAACAAGTACAATATTCTCCAGAAATATCAGTATTAAAAAAAAATATGCACTGTGGAACAGAAGTACTGACTTGATACTCAGTTTTGGAGTCCCACATGCCCTATCATTAGTGGCAGAGTGATTGTTTTCTACATTTCAGCAAAACACACTGGACTAATTATAATTCCACCAACACTGGAGTTGAAGAACACAGATTAATGATCAGCAATTAAAACATCAACAACATCACAAACAATAATGTTTCACACTGTTAATTTCTGTTGCCTGAAGTCATGCTATTTCTCTTTGGGCGAGAAATACATAACACAATCATTATTTCCAACATGAAAAAAATGCTATCATATTACATGCAAAGTTATATACTGTAGCTAATTTACAGTACCTAGAAAGGAATGTGCATTTGGTGGATTGTGCATACACTTGTAATAAGAAGATGCATCAGAGTCAGATCTGAAATCTCAAAAAATATTGCTTATACCTAAACATATGCCGAACCAAAAACATATTTAAAACAACCATAATGCTAGTGTAAACAAAGTATGTCAGACTGGAGTGAGTCGTTACCTTCAAAGGTTTTTCTCACAGAGTAATGCTGGCAGGTTCAGCTGACAGAGGTACAGCCATGCTACATGTTCTCTTAGAACCTCTAGCATCATTGTAATCCTTTCTGTCTGGTGCAGCATCCAATTTAATCAAGTCTCTAGCACAAAGCTCATCTGATGTCATCTCTCATTTTGTGCACTAGGAAATCAACGGATGCAGCTGCAAATCACTGCAGTAGGTAACTGTTGTTTGACCTTGCACTTTGAGCATTTGCCTGTAGAGTTTACACAGACCAGCACCCCACAGTCACCATGTGCATGGTGGTAGCACACCTGGTGCAGAACTTAAAACGGCCCTTTTGTCAGCACACTTCCAAGGGCATCCTATTAGCTATGGTACAAGTGATTTTACAATCACTGTTGTTGTAACACTGTTCCTACTATGCTCAATATGTTCTGTTATCTTTTTCACTTACTGAAATTTATGCACCTGGAGATGTTGGTAGATGTATTCAAGAAACTGAAGAAATTAAAAAAATCTATTGTCTCTCTGTTGAATGTCACAATCTTTCTGTGATCTGAGACATGAAAAAAAAAACAAACAAGCTGGGGGACAGTTTTGTTACAAAAGAATAGTGAGCAGTGCCAGAAACATAGAAGAAATTAAAACAAACACATGAATGTCACTAGTCATTTTCAGAACTGAAATATTCCATTCATTCACATGCTGGAAAATTGTGGGAATTCAAATGAATAATAAATTCAGCTAAGTCATTCATGAATTGATGTTTGTTACATTTAAATTTCTCCCAATTCAATTCAACAGGGCAAAGCAAGATGCCAGTTCTTGACGTATTATTCATTAATTATTTATCAGGGAACAACAAAGTGGCCTCTCACCAAGATTACAGATACTCCTGGTGACTACAGAAATGCCAGACTGATATAGACCATTCCCAAAAGGGGGAGCATATAACCTGGCACTGTCAAAACTAAATATGTACCAAAGCCAACACAGGTGCTGAACTGTGAATGGACATGTAAATAAATAATTTACCCATCAGCTCATAGGGATGATCTGCTTGATACAGCAAATATCAGATCGTTATGGGTGTTAGAAGTAGAAGGTAAGGTCAGGTGCCTTATATATCTACAAAAACTGTATCGTTCTTTTCTATTTTTTCTGGTTCCTCTCTAGCATTTTTGGTTCCTCTGTAAGGTCCTAGAATTAAAGCTCTTCAGCAGCCACTCACGAAAAAGTAAGATTCTGCTACCCCTGACTGCAACAGTATTTTGCAAGTGTTATTAAATCCAGACAGTACATTTAGGAAATAAAATGTTACTTTTTGAAAAGGTTGGCAGAATTTATCCCTCATACATCATCAGCTCTGAAGGCATTGTCATAGAACTGTGCATAGCCAGGAAAGATCTGGTTTCAATTTCCATCTCAGATTCCTGGGATCAACAGAAATTACCACAAGAAAAGTCTACGATTGTAAGAGATTTTGCTTATGCTGCTTAATGGGATGCCCCCTAGCCAAATGAACATACACAGTGGGTTCTCAAAATAGCCAGGTTGAAATTCACAGTATTTCTTTCCAAGGTGACACAGAGAAGTAAGGTGATTTCCACTTGACATGTAACATATTCCAAGTGATAAACAGAATGTCTGTTAACATTTTTCAGACATGAGCACTGATGGCAGAAGGCTCAACTTCAGACAATTTTCTCTCAGATCCAAGTGAAAGGTGGAATAGAGTTAGCTTCATATTCATAAGCTACTTTATGGGTCTTGTCAGATGCACACACAATGGAGCTGATATAATCAGCTGCTCTGCTTGCATATACGGGCTTTATATGCATTTCTAAAACAACTAAGAAAGCCACTAAAACAAGTGGCTTTGCCAATTGGAGGACAGCCAAAGGCAGAGCTGTGCATGGAATTCAGATACAAACTCAGGCAATAGTTTCACTGTATTTTTTTGTAGATATTTTTTTTTTTATTGCCTCGTTCATTTACCTTTCCTTAGCATTAAAGTATTCATTACCTTTTCTCGTGCAGTATGTTCAAGTCACACTAGTCTTGATCACAGAATCACAGAATCACAGAATTTCTAGCTTGGAAGAGGCCATCCCCCACCTCACTACAGCCTCCTTTGAGGTATCTGTAGAGAGCAATAAGGTCACCCCTGAGCCTCCTCTTCTCCAGGCTGAACAAGCCCAGCTCCTTCAGCCACTCCTCGTAGGACTTGTTCTCCAGGCCCCTCACCAGCTTCGTCGCCCTTCTCTGGACCCGCTCAAGCACCTCGATGTCCTTCTTGTAGCAAGGGGCCCAAAACTGAACACAGTACTCGAGGTGCGGCCTTACCAGAGCCGAGTACAGGGGGACGATCACCTCCCTAGCCCTGCTGGTCACACTGTTTCTGATACAAGCCAGGATGCCATTGGCCTTCTTGGCTACCTGAGCACACTGCTGGCTCATATTCAGCCGACTGACCACCATCACTCCCAGGTCCTTCTCTGCCAGGCAGCTCTCCAACCACTCATCTCCCAGCCTGTAGCTCTGCTTGGGGTTATTGCGCCCCAGATGCAGGACCCGGCACTTGGCCTTGTTGAACTTCATGCAGTTGACCTCAGCCCATTGGTGCAGCCTATCCAGATCCTCCTGCAGAGCTTTCCTACCCTCGAGCAGATTGACACACGCACCTAGCTTGGTGTCATCTGCAAACTTACCGAGGGTGTACTCAATGCCCTCGTCCAGATCATTGATGAAGATATTAAAGAGGACTGGCCCCAGCACCGAGCCCTGGGGGATGCCACTAGTGACTGGCCTCCAACTGGACTTGACTCCATTTACCACGACTCTTTGGGCCCAGCTATCCAGCCAGTTTCTAACCCAACAAAGCGTGCACCAGTGCAAGTCAAGAGCAGCCAGTTTCTTGAGGAGAATGCTGTGGGAGACGGTGTCAAATGCCTTGCTGAAGTCAAGGTAGACCACATCCACTGCCTTTCCCTCGTCCACCCAGTGCGTCATTTTGTCATAGAAGGAGATCAGGTTCATCAAGCAGGATCTGCCTTCCATAAACCCATGCTGACTGGGCCTGATCGCCTGCTTGCCCTGCAAGTGCCGCGTGGTGACTCTCAAGAGGATCTGCTCCATGAGCTTCCCTGGTACTGAGGTCAAACTGACTGGCCTGTAGTTTCCCGGGTCTGCCCTCTGGCCCTTCTTGTAGATGGGCGTCACATTTGCTAGCCGCCAGTCAACTGGGACCTCCCCCGATAGCCAGGAGTGCTGATAAATGACAGATAGGGGCTTGGCCAGCTCCTCTGCCAGTTCTCTCAGTAGCCTTGGGTGGATCCCATCCGGCCCCATCGACTTGTGGACATCCAAGTGCCGTAGCAGGTCACCAACCAGTTCTTCGTGGATGGTGAGGGCCACATCCTGCTCCCCATCCCCTTCCACCAGCTCAGGGTACTGGGTATCCAGAGAACAACCGGTATTGCCGCTAAAGACTGAGGCAAAGAAGGCATTGAGCACCTCCGCCTTTTCCTCATCTCTTGTAACTAAGTTTCCCCCTGCATCCAGTAAAGGATGGAGATTCTCCTTAGTCCTCCTTTTTGTGTTGATGTATTTATAAAAACGTTTTTTGTTATCTTTAACGGCAGTAGCCAGATTGAGCTCCAGATGAGCTTTGGCCTTTCTAATTTTGTCCCTGCACAGCCTCGCAACATCCTTATAGTCCTCCCTAGTGGCCTGCCCACTTTTCCAAAGATTATAAACCCTACATATTATCATACATATTCACACCATGGTGCCATCCAGTTAAAATAATCTTCAAAATGGCAAACAGAAAGTGAACCTCTCTGAAGCTTAGTGTTGTCATGACAGCTTCAGACAACTTTGCTGCACCTCCAGGGGATGCTTCAAACCTTTCTGTGTGTGAGAAGTCAACCTAATATAAACGTAATATTCACCAGTAGAGAAATGTTACTTGACAATATCAGTTCTTGAACATATTTTCTTCATTTTGCCTTTCTCTCTTTGCACAAACATTTAAAGGCCTTGAACTCTATGCAGGGATCCTAGAACAGGTGCACAGGTGTTAAAATAACAGACATCAGGAATGATTCATCCCCTAATTGTGATATCCTCCACCGTCTTAACCAATGCCTGCTGCCTGAAGACACTGGCAAGAGACATCCAAATTCTGCAGAACTACCCCAGTCATTCCACAGTGCAAGATTCATAAAGAACATTTATTTCTTGAAGCCTTACAAATACTATCACCATGCTTCTGGTCAGGATAGCATAAGCAAGCTCTGTCAATGATGTCTGTAGTGTTTTTTCTTCTGAATACTATTTCCTCCCATACATAATTTAATTGTTGTATCTTTCATCCTGGAAGCTAAGTGAATGATGCAGAAGTGTATTGGTGGATGATATAACATTGTAAGAAGAGTCAGTTTCAGAGGCAAGCTCTCAGAAGCTTTGTGTCTGAGAAGTGCAGAAGTACATGTATACCTAGACCTGGTATTGATGACTCCAAGAAATGCTCAGTTTCAGACTTGGATACAATGCAGTCAAACAAGCCAATGCATTGACTAGATCTTCACTTTCTCTGACTCAATAGCATAACTTTAAAAGAGTAACTGAAGGCCTCCCTCAGGCACTCTGCCTTCATTATTTTTGTCTTCTCACAAAGCCAGACTCCAGCTAAGCAGGACCATGGTATGAAATCACTTCCCACTTTTCATTTTGGGTGTAAACTTGCTGTGGCAGATGTCCCCAAAGGATTTCAGAAATATAGACAGGTCTTCTTACATGGCTTTCAGCAGCCAATAATTAGATATTTGCTCTTAGAATAATGCAGTGGATCTTTCAGGAAATATACAAGCATAAAGGAAGACTTACACAGTGGTTTTACAGTTAGCAGATCAAACACTACAGATCTCATCAATATGTGACCTATTCAAAGGGCAAGTAATGTAGAGAAAAAACATCATCTCTTAGTTGAATACCTGTTAAGTTCAGCAAAACTATCAAAGCCCTTTAAGGCAAATAGTCCACTACAGACCACAAGCATTGTAAACAATCAGCACCACCAAGGTAATGGGGGATAATTTATCCAGAACTTAGAAACTGACATGTTGTCATTTGACTTTTCCTATCTAAATCTACATATAGATAATCTGTGAAGACAACATGCTTAACAGTAGAAAAGTTCCCTCCCTTTTCAGAGCAGTTAACATGTAAAATAGGTGAAGGGCAAGCCTACATAAGCTACGTGAGTCACATCAGAAAAAAAAATAAAAAAAAAATTGGCATCAAAACCTCTTAAGAATTCTATGACTGTGTATTACTCTATACAAAGTACTACTCTGAACAGAGCTTATAAATATCACCTGGAAGACTGGAAGAAATCAGGTTGCTGACTTCTCTGTTAAGAGTATAAAAGTACTTCAGCATTGACTCTCAGCAGTAGAACTCACAATCCCCAGGGAAAGCATAAAATTACATGATTAAGATGTGACTGTATTAAGCTTACTAGGCAGCTGATCGACATCTCTCCTGTCACACAAAAAAGGACACAAACTACTTTGGGAAATGCTAATATGCACCCTAAGGTAAATCTGCCTGCTAAGAGTATCTCCCTGTGTTTGTACTCAAGGGATCTAAACCAGTGCAAGTGCTGGAGTTGCATAGTAGAATTTACACAGGAGATATATTCTGCATTATTATCTCACTTTTAATTACAATAGCTAAACATGAGGCAAAAAAGGTTTTCCAAACATAAAAAGTGAAGGCAAAAGCCTGAAGTTCTTCAAGAATGGAAACTAGGAGACTACCCACTGAATGTATCAGAACAAATTTTTTCTTACTCTTCCGCCATGCAAGTTTAACGCTGGCAGACTGTCAATGACACCTTTAGAATAATTACTGATTTACTCTGGCATGAGGGAAAAGTCAGGCACAAAACACAAAATCACTTTATAGTAGACACAAATAGATTATAAAAAACACATAGGCATCACATAGGAAACAATTAGATCATTAATAGATGTCTACAAACTTGCAAATAGATCCATTCTCAACATGATTTTCAAGTAACTTTAGAATATCATGGCATTTTAACGAAATGCTATGAGGTGACATATTCATATGATTTTTAATAATTCATATTGACACAAATTTCCTTTCTTCTACCCATCAAGTAGCAGTTACAATTTAAATAATCAATTTGGCAGTTCAGTGTTAGGCAAGTTAAGAATAAAAATCTAAGTATGCAGAAGCAGTTCCCTATGGAGGTAGGTGTGATACTACAAACTACATAATTATTTTTACACTGCCAACCACGGGAAGTCATCAATTTACATGACATTGTATCTTTCAGGGATGTAATGAGAAACAGGAATGAATATGTCATTTTACGATTAAACAGTCATCAAAGGCCATAGAATAGAAAAACAGATATACCTAGTTACACCCAAACACCTTCAAATGTAAATGGTTAAGAAAAAAAAAAAAGAAGAAGAAAAAAAAGAATGGATGACCACAATATTCTACAAAAATCTTTTCCCAGATAATCCCATTCAGCACCTTTGATAAAACAAATGCTGCAATAAATGTTTTTATTACAACTAATTGAAAATATATTTTATGTTTTCTTTGCATAGCCCTCCCAGAGAAGTGTTATTTCTTCAGGAAAAAAAAAAAAAAAAAAAGACCATAAGGACTGCACTGAGTGATGGGCTTTATTGTGTCAAACAATAGTTTCCTAATACATCTACAACTTATGAACACAGCCACCTGCTATTAAAGCTCAGATACATCAATGAAAAAAAAGAGCAGCATTTTCACTGTTGCAATCTGTATGGATGGACTCTCCAAAATGACAAACATTAAATTATGAACAGTTTATGATACACATATAAAGCTTAGTGATATGGTTTAGTGGAGGACTTGTTAGTGTTAGGTCAGAGGTTGGACTCGATGATCTTGAGGTCCAACCTGGAAATTCTGTGATTCTGTGATATGCTCCCCATCCTCTGTTAACATCCTTCCCCAGTGCAGAATTCTTCTTCCACATATGGAAAATATCACCAAATATCTTCAGCCATTTGCAGAACCACACCACTATGTTGGAAAAAAATGTAACACAATGTTTCTTTGTCACTCTTCATCTTCCATTTAAAATGGTGTTAGGGTGCACTTTAGTAACAGGAAAATCCAGTATGTACACAGAATAAATCAGATCCCCTTTTCTGGAATTTTCATCATAATGTGACAACTATTAAAGCTAAGGAATGAACTTTTACTAATAACTGGACAAACAGCAACAAAAACATTTCCATGAGCTTATTATGATTTTCATATTGTTATCAAAAACAAAGCAGAGAAAGAGGAAGGAAAGAAGCATAAGTTTCTCCCAGAGATGGTTCACTTTAAAAGGTTTGCATTACTGTATAGATATAAAGATTAAAAAACAGTACAGTTGTAGATTAAATATTTCATGGCTTATAATAGTCATGTCTGTGTTCTAAGAAAAGAATTAACTTTGAAAAACTATTTATCTGTTACTACCAGAGTTCTGAACTGTTACAGTATCTGCGCATTCCCTCCCACAGTTTAACTACTTGGCAGATAACAGATTGATGAAAAGGTCAGTCACTTTCACTAAACTTTATTGTTCACATTAAGGTCATGAGTAAAAGTCAGCCTACAGAGTGCCTAAGGTAAATACAGCATCAGATACAACAGGGTGTAAAACACAGTACTCTGTTCATAAAGCAAGATGTATTTGTGTACATGTTTTCAGTCTAACAACATCTAGGACTAGTAACATCTCAGAAACAAGGGGCAGTAATGTACAGTGTGTTCTGTATGCCTAACAGATCTCTAAAAAAAACTTCCATCCATGGAAGTTTCCATCCATATATTTAGTGGATTAAACTCACATTAGAAATATTTCTAACGCAGATTTAGAAAAACTATATTGCTGAAGAAGAAAAAGGCAATACTGAATGAATGTACTATAAAAATCTTAAAATTAAAAATTAAAAAAAGAAAATAAAATCATCTCTAATTCAAGCTTTTACATCTATCTGAAATAACTGAAAAATATTGGCAGACATTCAGTTTTTGATGAAAAATATACAACAGAAAAAATCTTCTTTAAAAAGAGACCAGGAAAATAAGAGTTCTCAGTTAAATACCACTAAGTTCAACATCAATTTTACTATTTTGCAAACAAAAGTAATATTCCTAATAAGCTTAACAATCTAAGAATCATATCGCATATCTCCTATATAATGTATAATTTTAACTCAAAAGTACCCTGGTAGCTAAGTTTCTTCTGCTGGGTTTCAAATGGATCAGTGAGATAAATGTAATAATTAAATTCGTGACAAAATAATGAGTATGAGTCAGATCAACAAAACTTTTCAAAAACACATTTGAATATAGAGTTTTATATCCACATTCTTTGTTAGGAGACTCTGATCTGGTGTCTACAGTTAGAGATCCTACAAATATCATGAGATTGATTAAAGTCTTTAGAGGCCATGAATCATAGCTTAGAGTTAACATCAAGCTCTAAGTGAAAATTCAAGAAGAATAAAGAGGTTGCCTGCACTCTATTTCTTACTTTCCTTACCTATGCTAGGAAGGACGCTATTTACATCTTTGTTTGATCAACTTTGAATGTAAATAAATCAAAATTCCATTCTTATCATTTGTAAAATTTATTCAAAAGATGTATGCACTTCGAGTTCTGGGTTATACACTTACATATGTGAGTTATACACTTACGTGAGTTATACACTTAATAGGAGTTATACACTTACAGCGGAGTAATGTAACTATGGTCAAACTTCACTGCAAATGTCAAGTGTTCTCATGTCTCCATTTGCTTACTGAAGTATTCAAACAATGAGGAAGATGAAAAGAATAGCAAACTTCAAGGAAAATGCATCAAAAGTACAGAATATAATAAATATACACCCACAAAAACTTTTAAAACCTCCATTAATAAAATACTATTTAACAAGGTTGAAGTAGTACCCCAACTGAAGATCCTGTTTGCAGTAACTCATCCCAGTGAAAAAGATCATCTGTACAGCAAGTCTGCCTTGGCTTAAATTTCCCCCTCCTGAAAGGCTAGCAGAAATACCATTATTTTACAATGTTAAAAGATTCTGAAGACCTTCCTTTATGAAATCCCATGCTTTAGAATAAGGACTTGCAATCTGGCAGAGATCTTGTGCCTTTTGCACTCTCACTGAAAAGTCACTCCAAAATGTCCAACTTGAAAGCCTTGCGATTTGTGCACAGCCAATACTTCAGTCACTGTAATTCCCAACATTACTGCCTGTACTGGACATGCTCCAGGGGCCTGAGAAGGTCTTTCTCTGCAATTGCAGCTCAGTGCCATATTTGAGGCTAGCAATCTGAACCAAGCCCAGAGGTCTTTTCTGCTTTTTCAGTGTTCTCCTTACTAACTTGAAGCCTGTCGTGTTAAGGGGTGTAGCTGATTAACCGTTATGGGCTCGGTCAGATTCAGGGTACTGAACTAGTCGGATTCACCAATAACGCGTTAACCGTCAGGGGTCCGGTCGGATATTCACCAATAATGGATTAACCATCTGGGGTCTGGTCGGATAGTCACCAATAACGGATTAACCCTCTGGGGTCCGGTCGGATAGTCACCAATAACGGATTAACCCTCTGGGGTCCGGTCACAATCACAGATTTTACCAATAACGCATTAGCTGTCTGGGGTCCAGTTGGATTCAGCAATAACGCATTAACTGTCTGGGGTCCAGTCGGATTCACCAATTATTAACCGACTGGGGTCTGGTTGGATTCAGAACACTGAACTATCATGGTCACGGATTCACCAATAACGTATAACCACCCTTACCCTAGTTGCACTTAATGAGAGCTATAACAATGCAATCAAGTGTGATTTATTACAGCAACAGATTACCAGGTTGTTTGGATTGCCGGCGATAGTGACTGTCTGCAAAAGCAAGCTAGCATGCATGAAATACACAGGTGTTACAGGTGTTACAGGTGCACAGCCTAGAAATTAATGCATTAAAAAGATCAAAGATTCTAGAAAGATTTATAACCAAATGTTCAGATCTCACCCAAAGGCATCCCAATGGGGGGGGGGAAGAGAGGCTCAGCCTGTCCCAGGAGTCAGGAGGTCCTAAGGATGTTGTATTCCCTTGGGATGGTATCTCCCCTGACGGTGGTATCTTCCCTAACATCCGCCTCTCTTAGGCCAATTTATATTATTTTCTATCTTTTAGGTGGAGCTTGAGTGACTCTAGTCAAGCATATCTCAGTTATGATTGGTGAAAAGTTCTCCCATCTCCATTTAATTTAATAGGCTCCAAGAAATTCATAGCACATGCTCAGTGAGGGGTGGTCACACCTTGGAGGCAGGTAGCTTTTGGGATGGAGGTGTGTTTTGGTATTATAATGATATTATAATGAGCAAAAAGTACACTAGGGTACAGCATTTGTCAAAACATGACAGGTCCTTGGCTCAGGGTACCAAAAAGTGCAGCTTATTGGTCTCAGTGTGCACAAGAACAATAGAGTCCCCACCTGATTACAGAGCCTAGCCGTGGTGTCTCCACTCCACTCTATGCTCCATACTGTTCCTTAGAGCTAGCACACCAGGTTTCCCCAGCACGATAGCATCTAAAGTTGGAAGCCTAGGGAACACTCAGATAATGCAGCTATGCCCTACTTTGAAAGCCTCTTCAATGCTGTACATTTTCTTTAAGTTTTATTTTCCTAGTTACTTCAGGCAATTACACCACAAAGCCATACAGAAGAGGTAACTCCCAAACTCAAATATGAAAGGTTTAGGACAAATCCTTCAGGGAAATGGACTGGAACAAGGTGCCTGAAGAGTGAAAAAGAGACTGGAGAAGGGTGGGAAAAAGACAGATTATGTCCTAGAATATTTGGGTCAAAAGAAGGAACATGGAGAGCAAATGGAACAAAGTCTACTCAGAAGCAAGCAGATTTGCTTAGCAGAGGGACTACAGTAGAAGCCAGAAGAGGTAAACAGGAGACAAAGTGCTGTTGAAGAAGAACTGATGTGGAGGTATCTGAGTGTAATGCTGAAAGAGTGAAAGAGAGACAAAAATGAAAATATGGAGTCAAATTGTGTAGCCAGGTAAATGAACTAGGTCTAGTGAAATATCTGAAATGCAATTCATGTGAAAAATCTGATGAAATGAGATCAGCAAAAAGTATAAACAAATGGAGGAGACCAACAATACTGGGCAGAATGGAGGGAATGCAGTTACTCCAAGAGGCTAGAATGCAACCAGGGATTTCCAGGTCTCATCTATCTTTGCTGTCAACAAATGTCTACAAAACCCATTAGGAAATATCTAAGTCCTTGAAAATGCAAAATACAAAATCATTAAGTGATTAAGAGCATGATTCCCGGAGGAACCACCATCCACCTGGACTTCTACTATCCTTTATCCTTCTGTTGTCATCCTCTGTTAAAGTTCTTTAGTATCTGCAGTGACGTTCACTTCAAAGTGCCACTGGAATTTGATATGCAAAGAATAGTGGTAGCCACTTACAAGAAAAACTTTTTATAATATGGCTGAACTTGTCATTTTAAATGAGAGACATAATTCCTCACTCTAAGAAAATGTTTTTTCCTCTGTGTCCTGTGTATCAAACATGACAAATGAGAAAAGCAAATACCAATTCAGTTACTCCTCACAGAACTTTCCACAATGATCTACTCTCTGCCAAAAACTGCTACTGTCAGTGGTAGAGAGAAGATTAAGCTCAATATTATTGCTACAACAGCTAGAGATCTCCTAAGGATCAAGCTATCAACTTGTAAGAGATAAGGTAATGGATTGTGCAAATGGATTAGAGGATGAGAATGTAATTACACCTGTAAAAGTCATGGTGGAAGAAGGAACAGCTGGTTCACAAAAGGTTTTTGAGTTTGATACTGATGTAATGGTAGAAGACAACTTTCAAACCAGTTATATTTTAACAGTCCTGTGCACATCAAGAAAAATAAGGGACAATTTCCACTCCTAGACACATTACAAATAGTCTCAAAACATTATCAGTGATTTTCATTAACACTAGTGGATGTTACTGGAGGGACCGCAGTAAATTGCTTTGCATTTATTTATTGTTAAATAAATGCAAAGCAATCCCCCACACTATTTATGCTGAATTATTTCAGAAGACTCTTGACCTGAGAACTCAAGGAGAGATGAATCTATTCCGGGACAATTTTTGTGAGGATAATTGCTTACATTCTTGTCCTTGATCAAAGTTCACTGAGTAGGGAGACAAGTAAGACTATTTCAGGAGTCACTTACAGATTTATGCTTTATTTTGATCTTCCTCTTCTGCAGAGAAAAATTATTTTGGAATTGTACATGTTACTGAGAACTCTGGAGAGTGAAGAAGCTTGATTGCCAGTCTTTAGACATCACTCTCCATAGTTGTAGAATCCCTTTATACCTACTATCCACACTGCAATGCCCAGAATACTCTGTTTCCATCTGCCCACTGAAAGACTTATTTTCTGAAAATTTCTGAAGTACAATGCTCCCCAAGATAAGTCTTAATTAATAGATAACAAAGGCTAAGCCCCAAAAATATTTTGCAATAAGTGAAAAACCACCAATGCTCCTAGCATTTCTAATTTTCTGTTACCTTTAAAGGAAATAGATGAGTATTTTCTGAAGTCTTTGACTTTGACACAACAAAAATTAAACTTTTTTTTTTTTTTTTTTTAATAAAAGGAGAATACTCAAGTAAAAAAAAAAAAAAAAAAAGCCTTCAATAAAAACTTTGACTTTCACAAGTGTGCATCAAGGCAATTTAGCTCATACAAGGCACATCCAGGAACACATCAAATTTTTGCTTTTCTCTTTTATAGTTCACCAGTAATTGTGCAGTAAATTTGTTTAGCCCAAATACTGTATCTGTCTTGCTTTGTGAGAACAAGTGCAATTGCTTCTGCAGAGACATTCTGCAGAGAGAAGTTTTTCAAAGCACTACAGCTTTTCCATCTTATTTTTACAGTTCCTTCAGCATCATGGCAGACTGTATGTAATAAGTATTTAACTACCTTTAAATATATATATATGTATGTATAATATATATAAATATCATAAATAAAAATAAAAATAGTTATAACTGAAACAATTCCCAGACCAATGGTGTGTTATCCATTTTAATCAAACCCCACCAACTTAGGTACGTAATATCGAAGGACTCTGAAAAAAAATGGACATTAAAAGTAATGAGGAATGTAGCATGTAGACTGATCATCTATATGAAATACCTGAGATTTTGTTCAAGGTCAAACAAAAACTCCAGTACAAAATTAGCCACAGAATCCTCATCTACTGATTCCTGACCCGAACATGAGCATCCCTCTAAATCCAGTAATGTCTCAAGTGTCAAATGTTCACAGGTAAATCAATGAGATATAAAGTTCCAATGAGAAAGTGTTCTTTGAACCATTGAAAAAATATCACAAAGATTTATTCAATATTTTCATCTCACCTAGTGCTTCTGGCTTGCATCAGAAGAGCTCTGACAGCTGCATGTCAATTTTCAGATTTCAATATTGCCTTTGATAGGTGTTATTCTTTGTATATATCTGGTTTATTTCAGAGTTTTATCCTTCTAACATTCACCACTCAGCTGGATCTATTTTTCACTGTCAATGGCCCAAACAATATGATCACTTAATGTGAAAGAACCCATGATGCAGTATGGCAGAATGACATGCTACAGCATCAAATTTTGCAAGATCGTTCTCTATTACTTAAGTTGATGTGACTAAATCATGATCTGGAAAACTTAATTTTGGAACTCAGTACTGAGTTTTGGAAGACAGTTCTTAATTGAAAAGTTCGTTTCTAACGAAAGTGTGAGGTGGTGAAAGGTTGGACTAGCAGACTAGATCATTTGAGTCTTTACTAATAACATGAGTTCATTTTAATTCAGTGAAGCACATAATTGGCATCAAGCTATTGAAGATCAGCATTCTTTTCTGTGACTGGAATCTGTAATATTTTAAGACTTTTTTGATGTTATGGCAAATGTTTTTATTATTTGCATTTTTTAAATAGGTTACTGTTAAATAGTTCAGACTAATTATAAGCTTGTTGGTTTTATTGAGCCCAGTGATATCCACTGGCCAGCGACAGATCTTTATAAGTCAAAACCTGAATTCTTTGTAATTAACTCTGCAGTCATCTAGTTCTACAGTATAGAGATGAATGGGTCCCCCTGAGATTACTCCACCTTGAATAACCAGAAGAGGGCAATGGGGTCAATTACAGTCTCAGTTTGCCCCACAACTGCTGCATGTTAATCAGTTTACCAGGAGCTCAGAAAGTACTTTAATAACGTTTATTTCAATGTCTTCACCTCTGCATGTTTCAGTCATTCTTGATGCAATGAAATTCAAAAGCAAAATAGGCTGAACTCACTGGAAATGGTCCTAGCCATTTAGAACAGCAATCACTACTCTGTAAGAAACTTTTTAATGTTTGACATACTGCCTACATCCCTTTTACTGGCATACTTGACTACAGAAGAGATATGTTGAAAAGCAAATAAACAATTATAAACAAAAAAACATAATGCAATATTCATCACTCAGACACAGGTACCATTCTATTTGATATGAACTTTTAATCAGTAAGGTTTGAGTACTTGTACACTGTTAATGTTAGCAATGCGGGCATTTTCCAAATTATTAAAGGGTGGGTTGTTTGTTTTTTTCCAAATCCATAGTTTGATTTTAGTTCAGCTTTTCAAAAGAACCTGTGACATCCAAAAGCATAAGTCTTATTTCATTAGTCTTTTTGGCACTGACAAACTTTACCCCCAAATAATTGACAATTAATATTCTTTATTTAACTAGTTACCAGTTAAATTCCTGTTTGTTATTCCACTTTATTTAAGCTGATTATTTTTCTGACTTCATGTTGGGAATCTGCAGATCTAATTTTTTTGAAAGAAATAAGGCTTAGTACACAGCTAAAGATAGGAACAATCTTAAACCACCAGTGGGTATGTTAAAATCACCATCATGCATCTCTCTGCAGAGGTTTATAGCCCTTATTACCTGAATTTTCTGTTTTAAACAGAAGTAACATATTGGAACAGTCTAACTAAAAATGCTCTAAGGTATTTTTAGGAGATTTTCAGGGGTATAAATGAGAATTAGCTACCCATCTAGCAATGGAAAACAACGAGGTTTGAATTTTCTGAAAGCCTCAAGTTGTCATGATTGAGCAATAAGGGTGAGATTTTTCTCATTTTATTAGGCTGCTGAAGGTGGCAAGAAGAAACAGAGACACTATGGTCAATGCAAGTAATAACTTCTGCTTTCAGTGATGCCAAGACCGAACAGTAATTCTCATTTCTCTATAGCATTTTCTTGGCCTCAAATACAACCTCTTCCTCTAGCATAGCAACAGAATCCAAACTCTACAGAGCTTACAAATTCATAAATTCTCCAAATCCAAGATTCTCCTTTCTGGAGAAGCATCTCACCAGAGCAGTAGCTTAGATGGATCTCTTCCCATGTATATTTTCTGAAGCCTAATATGAGAGACTATCAAACAGAAGACCTGACACATCTTCCTTGAGACAAACATTCAGACTGAACTATTTTCATTGCATACATAATTATATCTTTTTTAATAATTCAAAAATACATGATATCAGTAGACATCATTCAAGAGCCTAAAAGGTGAAGATAGGAGGTAGCAAAAGGACAGACAACATCTTAGCACAAAACTCCCACAGAAGTATTTTAGCCAGTGTCCAAGGTCCTTGAATTCTGAAGTCATAACCAATCATGCTGCATTTACTTTAGCATGCTTTCTTATCCCTTCAAGAAACTGCATGAGAAATTGATTGCAAAATTTAAGCTCTGTATTTTTTACAACATTTAGACAATGGAGATGTATTTCTTTTATCCCATCAGAGTGATCCACAATTTACTCCAACAGAACCTGCACAAATAATGCTACACTGTTTCCTGCAATCCTTTCAAAAATATAATTTAAAAACAGCTGACAGTGTTCTATTGTTAATGAATTAAAAAGCAACAAACAATAAATTTTTCCAATACAAGAATCTCAGGACAAAACCGTGCACAATCATCACTTCTGTAACTGCCTCTAGAAGAGCTTCCCTTCAGTCTTTCATTTCAAACCCCTCCAGAATCTCAGCAGACCCCATGGCAGCTGTTAAACACAAAGTACAATTTATGATACAATGTCAGCTGTGTGGCAGCTCCAAGAGCATGCAATGCAAATGAACCAGTTCTGGCTGCCAACCAGCTCTTAAGCAGCAAAGTGAAAATATTGTTATCAGCATCCCAAGCAGAAAGGGACACAGTGATAAGGAGCTACTCAGTCTTCATGGGATGACAATTTTACTTGAGGTCAGATAAGGAATCATGCAAACACTATGTATGCAGCAATTTAGAATATGTTCTCTCTCACCTGCCCATACACATAAAAGGAAGTAACACATATAATCGAGTCATTGCAGTGCACTACAATTAAATTCAATTCAAACTAGACACCTTACACTTAATAAAAACAAACTGAAACAGGCTCCAACTGAAGAAAGTACACAGGCAGAAGAAAGCACTAAAGCCAAACAGATTAACATTCTTAAAGACCATGAGGAGGGAAAAAAAAAAAAAAAAAAAAAAAAAAAGAGAGAGAGAGAGGAAAAAACTTTATGTATTTCCTTCATAAAAATGGATTACGTCAAATGAGACAGAACAATGTGTATCAAGAAATTTAATAACAACTGGAAACAAAGATATTAATCATTTTAAAGAGGAAGGAAGGGTTTTGGAGGTGTAGCAAGGAAATTTATTCTGATTTTAACTGCTACAGAATCACAGAATTGAAGGGGTTGGAAGGGACCTCAAAAGATCATCGGGTCCAATCCCCCTGCCAAAGCAGGTTCCAGGTTCCTGGCTGCCCAGGTAGGCATCCAGACAGTCCTTGAGTATCTCCAGAGAAGGAGACTCTGCAACCTCCCTGGGCAGCCTGTCCCAGTGCTCTGACACCCTCACCATGAAGAAGTTCTTTCGCATGTTGGTGCGGAACTTCCTGGGCTCTATCTTGTGACCATTACTCCTTGT
Organism: Anas platyrhynchos; assembly: GCF_047663525.1. Classification (NCBI taxonomy): domain Eukaryota; kingdom Metazoa; phylum Chordata; class Aves; order Anseriformes; family Anatidae; genus Anas; species Anas platyrhynchos. The sequence continues at coordinate 3,727,324 of NC_092597.1, read as the reverse complement.
CCTGTCCCTGCAAACTACTGAAAAGAGGTTGGCCAAATCCCTCTGTCTCCCACACCTCAGGTATGTATACACATTGATGAGATCCCCTCTCAGTCTTCTTTTCTCCAGGTTGAACAGACCCAGGTCTCTCAGCCTTTGTTCATAGGGAAAATGCTCCAAGCCCCATATCATATTTGTGGCCTTCCACTGGACTCTTTCTAGGAGATTCCTGTCGTTTTTGTACCAGAGAGCCCAGAACTGGACACAGTACTCCAGGTGAGGCCTGACCAGGGCCAGAGTAGAGGGGGAGGATCACCTCCCTTGACCTGCTGGCCACACTCCTTTTAATGCATGCCAGGATCCCATTGACCCTCTTGGCCATGAGGGCACACTGCTGGCTCATGGTCAACCTGTCGTCCACCAGGACCCCCAGGTCCTTCTCCTCAGAGCAACTCTCCAGCACGTCATCCCCCAGCCTGTACTGATACATGTGGTTGTTCCTTCCCAGGTGCAGGACTCCACACTTGCTCTCATTAGACTTCATTTGGTTTCTTCCTGCCCATCTCTGCAGCCTGTCCAGGTCTCGCTGAATGGCAGCACAGCCTTCTGGCGTGTCAGCCACTCCTCCCAGCTTTGTGTCATCAGCTTGCTTGCTGAGGGCAGACACTATTCCCTCATCAAGGTTGTCGATGAAGATGTTGAACAAGACCGGACCCAGCACTGACCCCTGGGGAACACCACCAGTCACAGGTCTCCAGACAGACTCTGTGCTGCCAATCATCACCCTCTGAGCTCAGCCAGTTAGCCAGTTCTCAGCTCACCTTACTGTCCACTCTTCTATCCCACACTTTCTCAGCTTTGCTATCAGGATGTCATGGGAGACAGTATTGAAAGCCTTGCTAAAGTCAAGGTAGATGACATCCACTGCTCTCCCCCCATCGACCCAGCTGGTGATGCCATCATAGAAGGCAATGAGGTTGGTCGAGCACAACTTCCTCTTGGTGAATCCATACTGACTACTCCTCATAGCCTTCTTCTCTTCCAATTGCTCGGAGATGGCATCCAGAACAAGCTGTTCCAACACCTTTCCAGGGACAGAGGTGAGACTGACTGGCCTGTAGTTTCCCAGATCCTTTGTCTTGCCCTTCTTGAAGACTGGAGTGACATTGGATATCCTGCAATCTTCAGGCCCCTCTCCTGTTCTCCAGGACCTTTCAAAGACAATAGAGAGCGGTTTGGCAATCACCTCTGCCAACTCCCTTAGCACACGCGGATGCACCCCATTGGGACCCATGGATTTGTGTGCATTGAGCCCACTCAGACGCTCCTGAACCACTCCCTTGTCAAACAGGGGTGAGATCTCCACTTCCCAGACCCTTTCTCCTCCCTCCAGGGTCAAGGAGTCCCGGCAGGGAGTCCTTGAAGCAAAGACTGAAGCAAAGAAAGCATTCAGTATCTCTGCCTTCTCAGCATCTCCCATTACCAGGACACCCCCCTTGTTCAGCAAGGGACCCACATTATCCCTAGTCTTCCTTTTAGTGTTAACATACTTTAAAAAAACCTTCTTATTATCTTTTATCTCTTTTGCAAGCCTCATCTCTAGGTGGGCTTTAGCATTCCTTGTCGCATCCCTGCAGGCCCTGACAACATTTCCATACTTCTCCCAAGAGGACAGACCCTTTTCCACATTTCATAGACCTTCCTCTTCCTTTTGATCTTATTGATGAGCTCCTTGATCATCCACGCAGGTTTCCTGCCCCCCTCCCCTGATTTTCTACTCTTAGGGATGCACCGATCCTGAGCTTGGAAGAAGTGCTGTTTAAATGTTGCCCTGCTCTCACACACACCCTTGCCTTCTAGCAACCTAGCCCATGAGATACTCCCAGGCAGGTCCTGGAAGAGGTCAAACTTGGCTCTCCAGAAGTCCAGGGTTGCAATTCTGCTTTTAGCCTTACTTCTTCCAAGTTCCATCTTGAACTCCACCATCTTGTGGTCATTGCATCCCAAGCTGCCCACGACGGACCTTCACATCCCTAACAAGACCATCCCTGTTGGTAAGGATAAGGTCCAGGAGCACCCCCTTCCTCATCGGCTCCTCCACCACCAGTGTCAGAAAATTGTCTTCAACGCATTGTAGGAACCGCTTGGACTGTGCGTGCCTGGCCGAGTTGTTTGCCCAACAGCTGTCTGGAAAATTGAAGTCCCCCATGAGAAACAGCACCTGTGATCATGAGACTACTACCAGCTGCTTGTAGAAGGCTTCATTGACCTCCTCCTCCTGATCTGGTGACCTGTAGTATACCCCCACAACAGTGTCACCCATACCAGCCCACCCCTTAAATCTCACCCACAAGCTCTCCACTTGTCCATCCCCCTCCCACAGCTGGAGCTGGGTATGTTCTAATTGTTCCCTCATATAAAGGGCAACCCCATGCCCTCGCTTCCCCAGCCTGTCTTTCCTAAAGAGGACGTAGCCCTCCGTGGTGAGGCCGCACCTCGAGTACTGTGTTCAGTTTTGGGCCCCTCGCTACAAGAAGGACATCGAGGTGCTTGAGCGGGTCCAGAGAAGGGTGACGAAGCTGGTGAGGGGTCTGGAGAACAAGTCCTACGAGGAGCGGCTGGAGGAACTGGGCTTGTTCAGCCTGGAGAAGAGGAGGCTCAGGGGCGACCTTATTGCTCTCTACAGATACCTCAAAGGAGGCTGTAGTGAGGTGGGGGATGGCCTGTTCTCCCACGTGCCTGGTGACAGGACAAGGGGGAATGGGCTAAAGTTGCGCCAGGGGAGTTTTAGGTTAGATGTTAGGAAGAACTTCTTTACTGAAAGGGTTGTTAGGCACTGGAACAGGCTGCCCAGGGAGGTGGTGGAGTCACCATCCCTGGAAGTCTTTAAAAGACATTTAGATGTAGAGCTTAGGGATATGGTTTAGTGGGGACTGTTAGTGTTAGGTTAGAGGTTGGACTCGGTGATCTTGAGGTCTCTTCCAACCTAGAAATTCTGTGATTCTGTGACAGCGTTCCAGTTGTGCAAGCTGTCCCACCGCATCTCTGTGATTGCAACGAGATCGTGGCCCCGCAATCAAATACAGATCTCAAGCTCATCCTGTTTATTTCCCATGCTCCACACATTGGTATACAGGCACATTAGGGAAGCACCAGGCATAGTTACCCCTAGAGGGATGCAAGAAGAAAATTCCGGAGGGGGTATCAGGATCATCACCTTCTCTGAGGAGCCCTCAAACGATCCTATGGGACAACTCAGAGGTTTTTCCCTACTATCTTCAACAGCGACAGCAGTGACAACTTCACCCAGCCCTACTCTGTCACTTTTAGCTCCCTTCCCTTCCCCCGTCAAACGTAGTTTAAAGCCCAGAGAGCTTGCTCCCCAACACACTTGTGCCCCACTTACTGAGTTGAAGTCAGTCAGCAGCCCACATACCCGGCTTCTCAAAGGGCTGCCCAAGATCGAAATACCCAAATCCTTGGTCCAGACACCACCCCCTCAGCCAGTCATTCACCTGTCCCGTTCTCCTTCTTCTTTTTGCATCCCAGTCACCCAGAGGGAGGACAGAGGAGAAAACCAAGGTGTCTATCAAAACAAGGTGTCTACCCTTAGTGAGTTATCTGGTCTATTCACCATTACTAGTCCCATTATAATTTCTATCACATTTATGTCAATTTAAATAGTGAAATCTATAATCAAAGTTGTATTTCAATACTAAATAAGCAATTAGCAGCCAGACACTAATATTAAGCTGACATTTCATAGGGATTTTTATATCCTCTGGATCCAAAGTTCAGCCTGTATATCCATTTACTATGTGCACAATTTTTTAAGTAACACATTCTTTCCCAGCTAATTTAGTGATATAATACTACAATTTAGAAAGATTAAATACATCATTTTCAGAGTGCTTTCCCTATCTCATGACAGAGTACAGGAACTCCACGTCAGATCTAAAATAACTTTTTTACTGGGATGGAGATCTGAATTTAGTAGGATCAAGAAACCTACAGTTTTGTTCCTGTAACGCAAACATTAGCCCCAAATTTAAGTGTTATCTCCTCCAGCTGTCTGATTTCGTACACAGTACTATGTAGTTTAAATCTTCACTCTAGAGTCTATACAGGTGAGAGCTCTGCTTGTAAAATGGAGGCCAGTTTTTGGCAGAAGAAATTCCCCTTTTACTCCTGATACAACTCTGATGTAGCCTGTGGTACTTAGAGCTGGCTAATATGCTCAGATACAATATGCATTATTCTTAGAAACATTCAGTTTTTCATAAATCTAATATGTAACTATTAAAGACTTAAAACAGCCTCTTCCTGGAAGTGACACTCCTATCTTAATCTTCTTGCCTGTCAGATCTCCACCAAACAATACAAAGCTTCTAGGATGATCTAGACCTGCACTTTTGCATCATTTTTTGTGCCTTAGTCACCTCTGACACATGTATTCATATCAGACTGAAGCTGAATAGCTCCTAGACAGCTTACTAACAATATTGAGCATAACCACTCAAAGTCTTTACACAGAGTGCATGATTTTCAAATGACTCTTTCCTAATGAAATTTCCTAATTAGGCATTAGCCAAGCAAAAACACCTGTATGGTAGCAAGTTACAGTTACTCTTCCTCCATGACAATTCAAATAACCAAGCAAAAATTTTCAAAAGACATTTTCATGAGAAAAAGTTAACACCTGTAAGTTCTCTGCCTGGATACACTCTTCCTGATTGCAAGGGGATAGTAAAGCTTCAGCAACAGGAGAGAGTAGGTTTATCTTTTGCTAAGAGCATAAGACATATTGACAAAAGAAGCATTACATTGCATAGTTGCATAGATGACAGCCAGGAACATGTCAAGGCCATTACATCTAGACATTTTAATTGCACTATTAAATTGCGTGTTTATCTTAAAATATTAATATAAAATAAAAACCACCTTCATATGAAAACATCATAATATAGCAAAGTACTCAGTTTCATGTTATGCAAACCTAGGCATTTCTGAGGTCACATAGCATCAAACTTACAGGTAGACACATGATGAAACAAACATTTTTAATGTGATTACATTATCTGACAATTAAGGATCAATTCAAGCACAGGTCCCTCATATCTGTATTAATGTAATTTTATTTTTCATGTGATCAAATCCTGCTCATTAAACAGAGAATATGAACCACCTTCTTCAGTACTCAAAACCTAGGAGTAATGCAAGGGCACAAAATTAGAGTGCTATCTCATAGCAGTTGACAGCCATTAGATCACTACCATTTTCCCAGAGGTACTGTGCTCCAATATTTCTGCCATGGCACTAAGCCTTCTGATGGAGATATCATCATCTACTTTTTCAACATTGCATGGGATTTAGCCACAGGAGTTATGCAGCTAGTCTTGTTCATGCATTGCCTGGAAGATTTAAATGGAAATGATTAATTATTACCTTTTAGCACTATTTTCTGCATAAAGACTTTAGAGTTCAGGAGCCAGTCTTTCAGGAAATTACCGCTTAACATATGTCCCTCTGTGCTTCATAATAAAAAGTTCATTGCAATGATTTTTCACAGGTGAAAGTTTTTGGATTTTTTTTTCTATACTCCTTACTTGAACACACTTTGTCAAACCCTTTTCATTTATTTTTGTTCTCCTTTTGGATTGAAGAGATCATAATCTCAATGAAATTCTTTAGTACTGATTGTAATTAACAATCACAGCCTGAGATACACCATTTACTTACTGGGCATCTGGCACTTTTCCTGCAATCACTGACTGAAAGTAACAGTGACACACTGGGAAAAAAAAAAAAATCCAGAAAATCAGATGTCTTTGTTCAACTTTTTTTCTTTTTTTTTTTTAATTTGATGGATGTTCAGAAATAACATTTACACTTTTGTGGACACCAAGCCTTTCTTGGCAAACTAATACAAAAAAAAAAAAAAAAAAAAAAGCACACATTTTCCTTTGTTTTCCCTCTCTATCCCCAAAAAAAAGGTCAAAAGTGATTTCAGATTATATACAAGAGTCATCTTCTGTCTACGAGTAGAATTAGGATTTTGGTGAAATTTAAGTAAGCCAATATCCTTCCTTTATATTTGTTGATACAGCTTCTTTCAAGGCATTCCCAAACCCTGATTACATAATTATAGAATTAGCTACAAAATATACTCACATGGCCAGAGAATTATGCTCCAAAATACATGGCAAACATCACAGAAGCATGATGTAAATTGTTTTTTTATAAAGATGCTATCTAGTTTGAGAAAAAAATAAATTAATAGAGTGGTCTCTACAGAACAGCTCTGAGCTGACTTTACATTATTAAGTATTGCATAGAAGATGGTCTTCCTTCCAAAAGACACTAAGGTCTATGCTTACCAATGACTTCCAGTGCCTAAAAATAATTTATGAGGCAGGTTTTCCACTCTCCAAGCAGCTAACAGAAGGAACCTTGGATGTGAAATGCACAAACTGGTAAATGTCTAGATACATAGTGCTTTTAACTTTTTTTTGTCTTTAGCTATATGTTTGAATATTTATGAACATCAGGAGTAAATAAAAGGGGTAGGAAGGAGAGGGGACATGAGCAGAAAAAGTTGAACTCTCCACTTAACATACTGCATTTTTACAGAGGTGCAAATAAGGATACTGTCCACACATACAATATGGGTTAAATGCAGAAACAACTTGGCTAGAAAGGAAATGGATGAGTTAGTTCAGGAAGCCAAAACAGAATCAACCCAGAAATGAAGAGAGGATTTCTGCTGAGCTACACACGTGCTGCAACCTCATTTTCGCAGGAGAGGAGACTATCGTTAAAATATTCCACTTAGCCTCTCTCTAGCTGATGCTGATCATTCAGTCCACTGAGTTCAGTGATCCTTCAAGCCTGACTAAGTAATTCCACCATGAGACAGTTAGCTGGAGGCATAATGCTCTGCATGTTCAAATATTCTGTGACCTTCTGGAATACAACTCCTACTTCTTTTAATAGGAGACTTTTTCTACATAATGTGCTTAAGATTTATAAGTTGACAAAACTTCCAATGTGAAAGAGATGACGTGGTATATTAACTGACTATGTAGCTGTAAGAAAGGCAAGCTGACGCTATAAGTAATTTAAGCTCTTGCTGAAAAAAAAATAATAATGCAAGTAACATTTATCTATATGCACAATATTATTGCTCTATTCACAATTTAATTTCAAAAATGAGTGATTATTTCAGCATCCTAAAAGAAAGTGTTACCTAGATGCTTCAGTTTTAGGATTCAGAGCCTAGAGTCATTCTATTCAGATTAGTGATAGTCCTTCCAAGGATTGCTGGGAATTGGCATTCTTATTTATGTCTGGTGTTCCTTCCCTGCACAGAGATAGCACCCTTAGGATATGCTAAGTACAGAGGAATTCAAACATTAGTAACCTCCTAGAACAACTTTTCAGCCAGTGAATTCAAGGAGAACCACACAAACTGAAACCATCACAGTGACATAAAAATATAAAACAAAATTATTTTAAATCAAACCAATTAAAAAATAAAAAATAATAATAAAAAAACAACAACAATTCAGATCAAAAGGAGAAGTGATAGTATTCTGGAACTGTGGCTTTTCATTTCCACAATAGATTTTTACTCATGGTCTCCAAGCTGCCACTGTAACAATATCAGGGTGAATTTTGAAGTAATATCAGATTAGTCAGGGAAAAGCACATCACTGAACATCCGAACTTTGAAGGCTGCCATAAGGCTTATTTGCTGACCACCTCAAAGTCTGGCAAAATATAGAGACATGAAAGCAAAAATAATATTATGAAGATGTCTTGTAAATAATGCTGACAGTGTAAACTGAGTATACATTTCACTAGGTATCCTTAAAATAATCAAATATGTCAGTGCACATTGCAAATCCAAGTATTCCAAATTGTCTGTCTTCACCACAGAAATGTGTTATAGAAAAGACTCCAAGCAAAGTGTAAAATATGAGCTATTATGGACACAGTCTGCAAATTATCTCATTCTCTTAATCCACACTAAAATCTAAGCAGTTGTCTATATTATCTGTTCTTTTTCTACCTACAGGAAGCTGCAAAGATGCATGTGTGAACTGATGTCTAAGGTGACCCAGGTCAGTAATTGTCCCTGATGAACTTTCTTGAAAAAGATTTATTTTCTAAAGAAATCCAGTACCTGAAATTTGCTCAATTAAAGAGGCAACCTGCTCTCTACTGCACTGTGTATTATATACAATTCCTCCCCAGTGCTATTAGAGAAAGACAGGTTTGGAGAATACTTCAGGATTGAAGTACTGGTACAGTACAATAGGAAGAAATATTTTTTAGTTCTCCAAGACTTTTCTTGGAACACACATTTACTCACTGCTGGTAGAAGTGAAATGAAAAGGGTGAAATGGATATCTTTGACCTGAGGAAGTATTGCCACAATATCACTGGGAGAAAATGGAGTGTTAGCATGGAAGAGGTGGAAACCAAACCAATTGCTGCCTGGGGCTGCCTGAAATAACATCTGTCTTGGAAAGCACTGAAGCTGATGTTCTGAGTCTGGAGATTGCAGCAGTTTCAACACAAGGTTTAGGCATGACTCCTTCAAAATGTAAGTTTGTGTGATTGCAAAACAAGCACTACAGTATTTTTGGAAAACCTGGGGAAGACCAGACACATTATGCATCTCCCCTAAACCCACTTCTTAAGATATGTTTCTCCTTAAGAATAAAATAAGGAAATAAATAAAAATTAAGCTTATCACTTATATTTCACCTGAACTTTCTCCTTTCTGAACAATCAAATGTAAGTGAAAAGCAAACATAAAAATAAAACCCTATTCAAATTAGTCTCCTATAAGAATCTCCTATAACAATGACAGAAGCGGTCATTGATGAAGTATGCCTGCTTTAGTCAGCTGTCTCACGTGGTGATAGGACTGCGGTGTCATCACAGTTGTATGCATTAGTGGGATGAGGAAAGGTTTGTCCAAGTTTTCTCAGTGTTGGCTCTCTTAGGAAAACTGTGATATGGAGAATAGACAATTAGAAAATGTGGAAAAAAGTAATGCAGAAACTCTGAGATTAACTTTCTTGGTAGGAAAGTATTAACATCTTCTTGCCAGGTGTGTGTATATTCTTAGCTGGCAAGTTCTGCATTTATTTTGAAAAAAAGAAGAAAAAAAAAAAGGTCAATTGCAGTATGTTGCATTCCACTGCAAATGGTATAGCTCTGGTAGCATCAAAAACAAATCACTGAACATGGCCAGAGTATAGTCAAAAGTGATTAATTATTTTGCAGCAATAGCAGGGTTTCAACAGGAATTCATCCCAGAAAATCATTAGGGAAATACACAAATGTTTTGTGATGCTTAAAAGTGTTGTAGATTATTTCTACATATGTGGTGGTTTTACCGTGCTGGGCAGCTAAACACCACAACCGCTCTCTCACTCCCCCTCTTTAGATGAGGAGGGGGAGAAGTAAAGCAAAGAACAACTCACAGGTTGAGATAAGTATAATTTAATTAGAGGGAAATAATAATAATAATTAAAGAAAGATTATTATGAACTAAACTATTTAACTAAAGGGAAATAAAAAGGGAAAGGGGAAAAGGGAGGGGGAAAGGGAAAATAAAAAAAAAAAAAAAGGAGGAAAACAAATAAAACAAATGAAGGCTATGTGGAAGTGCAGAGGAAAGAAATTACTCTCTATTTCCCACAAATGAGCGATGATTGACCATGTCCTTGAAGCAAGGCCTCAACTCACGCAGCCGGTGTTCGAGAGGAGGACCGACGTTTTCACAATGAGAGCCCACCCCTCCCCTCTTCTTCCTGTTTCCAGCTTTTATTGCTGAGTGTGACATCACACGGTATGGAATATCCCTTTGGTTGGTTTAGGTCAGCTGCCCTGGTGATGTTTCTCTTCTCACTTTTTGCCCACCCCCTACGAGGGTTAGAGAGAGGCCCGATGCTGTGCCAGCACTGCTCAGCAGTAGACACAACACTGGTGTGATAACACTGCTGTTCCAACTACAAGTGCAGAGTACAGCACTAGTACAGCAACTAGGGTCGATTTTTCCTGCTCATCTTCTCAGCAAAAGTCTTTGTCCAAGCTCTGTCTCACATACTGCAATACCACCTTTCCCTACCAAAAATAATCAATAAATAAATAAAAAATCTGTGCATGAAGAGGTTGCTGCATTCTCAACCAGTCGTGTTGACTGTGTCACTGTACTTCTGCTTTCACCATCTGGCAGAGTTTCACAAGGTTTCTTCCACCTCAGTAAGGAGTGCCATCTTCCTGTATCTGTTCATCAAATTTGAAATGAAGCATCTCTGGGTTTTGTTCTTCTGTGATGGAAGAGATTCCTCATGAACAGCACAGAAACCAAGCAACATCACTGTTTTCCTCTCAGTCCCTTCCTAAACACCTCACTCAGCAGGCTGCAGAATGTTGTAGGATGGTTAGGCTACAGGTGAACTATGACACCTCACTTAACAGACTGATTGATGTCATCTCATTTATTTGCAGGCCTCAAATCTGCTGTCTCGTATATTTCAATATAGTGGTAAGCTCTTTCCACAAAAAGGAATAGTTGTGTGTATGTCTGTGTGTGTGCATGCATGTGAATGTACTTATGTAAGTGTCCACTGTAATTAGATCCTAATTCCTATTAATAATAATATTATAATAATATCCTGTCCTATTAATAATATAAAAGATTAATGACAAAGCTGGAAAGCTGATGGGGTTAAAAAAAAGAGAGAGAGAGGAAAAAAAAAAAAAAAAAGAGAGAAAACAAAACACTAACAGTCACAGCTTCCTTATGCAAGGAAATACTGACCAGGAAAACCAGATACTGCTTCTCATGCAGCATGGTGTACTTCCACTAAAAATATATTTCTTAGATAAGATCATTCCATGAACCTGTGTCCTCATTCTAGGCATCCTCACATTCTCTTTTTCCCTTTTTCGTCTGAATTGCCTTCTCTCCTTCAGCACTGATTGAATGACTAATTAATTGTAATAATTTTAACATTGCATTTGCTGTTCACATTAGAGATGTCATTCGTTATGGTGAGAAAAGAAAGATAAGCATTTCTTAGTTTGCCTTTCAATCCATGTATATATAAGGCCTAAAAAGTAGAAGGACACTAATGTTTTCAGGGCAGTTATGCTGGCATTTGTCAACTGTGAACGCTAAGCATCTTGAGGCAGAAGGATCATGTTACTACAGCATGTTTCACAGAATGTTGTGACCACTGACAGAAATGTCCAAAATACATGCCTTGCAAATAAAAAATAAAAACAGAGAATTTAAAAAAAAAAAAAAAAAAAAAGCTTTTTCAATGTCTCTATTAACATTTGCTCTTCCTCTACCCTGGCTCTTATTCCTGGCTGTGCTTCAGTGAGTCTGTGGTGGTCATGAATGAATGACATTTAAAAGAAAATATATATATTTACATGACCAGTTTTTGTTTTTTACTTGAACAACTTCAGTAAGTTGTTTTAGTTATGACTTGCATTTAGGTAGTACACACATTCTTATCAGACACTTTTGTCATCCATGATCAGAGTCTATGTTCTACCTGAGTACATGTCCACTATGAATTCAATATGAATTCAAGAATGAATTCAATTCAGAAGCCTACAAGGAGCTGGAAGATCAAAGATTATTTAATCCTACCATAACTCAACCACAGAGAAGCCAACTGTTTTTATTCCCTGTACCACCTAGTTCTGTCCAGATTCTGGACCAAAGGCTAAGACAATCAGATTTGCATTCTTGTCAGATAATACCGCAAAGAACTGACAGAGGCCCCAGAAGACTCTTAATATCACAGCCCTCGAAACCTCCTGATCCACTGCATTATCACTTTACTTGCCCGTCAGGGATTCAGAAATTACACTGTACTTCCTATGCCTCTAATTATTTACATCTCAGACAGGGCTGTCACTCTAAAGCAAAAAATGAGCAACCAAGGAAAAAAGAATGGCTGCTAGAACGCCACAGAGAAACTACATAGCACTAAGGCAACTTTTTAAAAATATAGACAAATTCTTAAAAGGCTAGGATGAACCCCCCTTGCAAACTACTACCCACCCCTAAAAACAACCTTATGACCCTATGCTGACTGTAAGAAGAAGACAGAAGCCATCAGGAAAGAACTCTAAAATGTGAAATTCAGTGTGTAATGAGGAATGCATTTTTCTTCACACTGTGCATACTTTGGTCAAGCTCATCACACAGCCCTGCTATGTCTACAGTACCATTGTCATTGTGGCAGTAATGAACACTTTTGTTCACAGAAGCAACATGAAAGGGAAAAATGCTTTCACGACACAGAATTCTGCCTAATGCTGCCCTCATAAGATGTAGAAGTCATTAAAGGAAGGGTTAGAAATCTTTTTACTACCTTTCCATTTGCCATTCTTTGGTAATCTAAAAGACCCATTCAGCAGCAGTTTTTCCTCTCTTCTCCTCCTACATCAGTCTCCCCTGAAGCACAGCGCAGTAGCACACCAGACATAGAACAGACCAGTTAATCTCATTCTCTCTGTTTACCTTCCCAAGCACTGTTTAAGACCAGAACAAGCACTGCTTATGGCAATTGCCAAACAAGGATTCCACAATTAAATTAAATGAGAGGATTGGGGCCTGCCTATAAATATTCAAGCGATGGTGTTTTATGAGGAAAAGATAAGCAGGTAGATCCCAACATGAGGATAGCAAGACACTATTTTTTATGCAGCAAATGAAATGTTAGGTCACAAGCAATGCTCAGGGAGTCAAAACCTCATTTGGTGTGAATGGACTTCTAAGGCAAAACAGATTTATGTCAGTCAAGGATGGCACTTGTTTCCAGTTGCTCTAGCTTCGTATAAGTCAGGGCTTGATTTATTAATATTCAAGGCACTTTGGAAAGTCCATCTTTTCTGTGAGCGTTTGTGGCAGAGACAGATTGATACATCCCAAGGGGTTTGTGATTCAGGATTGTAAGGTGGATTTTTTTTGAAATTAACATAGTCAATGATTAAATGAATTGCATTTAGCATATAAATTCTCTATCAAGAGTTACATTGTAAATAATATGAGGTGGCTAGAAGTGGCAAAAGTGTCAGAAAACAATCCAAATCTTTGTCAAATATGAAGAAAGCTGCACCTAATATGATTTCCTTCTTTCTCTGACAATGCTGATTCTATTCCCTGTTTATCCCTTACCACTATTTTCTACTTCATTTAGGCTCCAACATATTTCATAATAGTACAGATGTTTAAATTCATAAAACATACATCAACTTATTATAGTCACTTGTTCACCAGGCAATCTAGTGAACAAGAATTTTCTTTCACCAGAATGCTTTAAGTCAGATGGTGTCATGCATTCATGTGTTAAGGCAAGCATTTAAAAGAGTTTAACATTTTAATGTCAGGTAAGTAGGCAGTAAAGTCTATTAATAGTGTAAATGAGTTCCCATCTCAACAAGAGACGAACTAACCACTTCTTCATTTCAGATGATGATTAGCTTAGGCTTCAGGCAACCACTTTGGCCAATGAAAACAAATTCCTATTTGCAAAAGCACTTAGAATTTAGAATCAAATGGCATTTAACTGTATCTGTCTTTGGTTCTTAACCAATTTAACTTTGGGGGAAAAATATATATATATATATATATATATATATACGTTATTTTGACTAATTTGCTTTATATTGTAATTTGAATAAAATCAAAAAACAAAACCATTGTCTTTAACAACAGGCAGCTATGAACAACAGAAGAAAACTATGACAAAACATTGCCATACCACATATCATGAATACATATCTACTAATGGATAATCCGGTGCCTCTTTAGCAACCTCCGTCCTCCAGGCTCTTCCAAAATCAAAATTATATCTATCTATCATTTCCTTGCCAGGCGTAGTCACATGCTCATATAAACTGTCCTGAAGAAACGGAATGCACCATGTTAATTGACCATGACATTCTGTGGCCAAATGTGGTAGCTTATATTGTCAGAATATGATCACATACTGTATCACTTACCAGGATACTGGTAAGCAAGTAATGGGATGGATGAACTGTTCAATAAGGTTTGATTCAATCAATATATCATCAGGTGGCCAATCCTGAATTGGAAATTTTTCAATACATACAATACACCACTGGAGACTTACATGGTTGTCTACCTGAAGGAAGGGGGAGATTTATATGATTTAAAATACAACATATTTCCTATTGTTGTGGTTTAACCCGGCCGGCAGCTAAACACCACGCAGCCGTTCGCTCACCCTCCCCCCTCCCTCTCTGGGACGGGGGAGAGAAATGGAAAGTGAAGCCCGTGAGTTGAGATAAAGACAGTTTAATAAGACAGGAAAATAATAATAACAAAATAATAATAACAATAATAATAATAATAATAATAATACAATAGTGATAATAGGAAAGTAATAATAATATGTACAAACAAGTGATGCACAATGCAATTGCTCACCACTCGCTGACCGATGCCCAGCCTAACCCCGAGCAGTCCGGCCCCCTCCCCCTGGCTAGCCACCCCTATATATTGCTTATCATGACCCCAGATGGTATGGAATACCCCTTTGGCTAGTTTGGGTCACCTATCCTGGGTCTGTCCCCTCCCAACTCTTACTGCACCCCCAGCCTGCCTGTTGGCAGGACAGAGCAAAAGGCTGAGATGTCCTTGGCTTGGTATAAGCACTGCTCTGCAACAATTAAAACATCGGGGTGTTATCAGCACTCTTCTCATCCTAAGCCAAAACATAGCATTCTACCAGCTACTAGGAAGAAAATTAATTCTGTTCTAACTGAAACCAGGACACCTATACAATAAAACTCAGTTTGTGACTTACAGGTCACACATTAAAGCTATCTAAGAATAGCTTTAATATTCTTTTACAGGCTATAGATATATTCACCCTAGTTTCCCTTCGTAATCAACAGAAATCTATTTAAAACTCAGTGGAATCTAGTGAGTAATTCAATTCACCCCAAAGTAAACACTTCAAGCAGATCAGAAGAATGTGCATCCATAAACACAGAAACTGTCTTCACAGGCCTAGATTTGTAGGGTTTACCTGGAATGTGGAGAGCTGAGTTAAAGATTTCCAAATAAGGCAAAAATAAGACATTTTGATCCCAGCACCTGCGTATTAGTATCCTAACTGGACAGCTAATGACTAGTCTGTCCCATGGTCTACCATTTCACTGTTTTTCACCAAAAGCTCCCTTGTGGATTTAAGAAACCATTCAAAAACAAACACAAATTTTTTTTCAACTAATAACCTTAGTTGGAAATAAACACCAATTCCTAATGGGATTTTTGAAACATAAAAAAATAAAGATCTAAAGATCAAGGTAGATATCACAGAATCATAGAAAAACCCAGGCTGGAAGAGACCTCAGAGACCATATGGTCCAATCCCAGGAAAGGAAGCTTGCTTTTAGCATTCCCAGTGTTCTCATCAGCTGAAAACAAGATTTGTAAAGCTCAAGTATATTCTCACATCGTTCATTTCACTGAACAAAATCTGGCTTAAAAAAAAAAAAAAAAAAAAGCTGCATTACTGAAATATCTTCAAATATGAACAAATCACCCTGGGTTGAGGGCTTTTAGGAAGGGCTTTTTATATAGGTTTTTACTAAACAAAAGGGAATGTCGTTATTTTGAATTAAAAAAAAAAAATCAACATCACACGCATTTCCTTCAATTTTTTATTGTTCTTTGCCAAAAATAAATAGCAGCATGCACACACAACAAGGAAAAACCTAACAGCTTTTATAACTATTTCTTTTTCAAACAGAAAGGAATAGCAATATATTTTCTCTTAAATTTTTGCCCAAATACATAAGATTTATAAGTATTTGATGTAATATCTTCTGATCTCACTTTTCACCAAAACACACAGCAATTTTTAAGGCATTTCTAGCTGCAAATACAAGAATGACTGCTCTTCTTTAAAATGTCCCCCACAATGTATACACTTAAGGTGACGGACAAGTATTTCACTAGGAAAAGATGTCAGAACAGATCAAATTAGAACGGCCTGACCCTACCCGTAGGGAAGTCTGCTGCCTCCCTGGGGCCAGGGTCAGGGACGTTGCCAGGAAGCTTCCCAACCTGGTACGCCCCTCTGATTATTATCCTCTTTTGATAGTCCAGCTGGGCAGTGACAACATTGAAGACAGAAGCCTGAAGGCAATCAAAAGAGACTTTAGGGGGCTGGGACGGTTAGTGGATGGAGCGGGAGTGCAGGTGGTGTTTTCATCCATCCCTACGGTGGCAGGGAGGGGTACAGAGAGGACGCAGAAAGCCCACTTGTTAAACACGTGGCTCCGGGGCTGGTGCCAATGCAGAAATCTTGGGTTTTTCGACCATGGGGCACTTTACTCAGCACCTGGCCTGATGGCCGCAGACGGGTCCCTATCTTTTAGGGGAAAAAGGATCCTGGGCCAGGAGCTGGCAGGGCTTATTGAGAGCGCTTTAAACTAGGTAAGAAGGGGGATGGGGCTGAAGCAAGGATTGTTGGGGCTGTGCCAGGGGAAACAATGGCAAGGCCGGAGGATAAGGTAATGGCCCAGCTGAAGTGCATCTACACCAATGCACGCAGCATGGGTAACAAACAGGAGGAGCTGGAAGCCATCGTGCAGCAGGCAGGCTACGACTTGGTTGCCATCACGGAGACGTGGTGGGACCAGTCTCATGACTGGAGTGCTGCAATGTCTGGCTATAAGCTCTTCAGAAGGGACAGGCAGCACAGAAGGGGTGGAAGGGGTGGTGGTGTGGCTCTCTATATTAGAGAGTCTTTCGATGTTGTAGAACTCGAGGCTAGGAATGACAAGGTCGAGTCCCTTTGGGTTAGGATCGGCAGGGACAAGGCTAGCGTCCTGGTCGGGGTCTGCTATAGACCGCTGAACCAGGATGAGGAGATGGATGAGGAGTTCTACAGGCAGCTGACAGAAGTTGCAAAATCTTCAGCGCTTGTACTCGTGGGGGACTTCAACTTCCCTGACATATCCTGGAAGCACAACACAGCCCAGAGAAAGCAGTCTAGGAGGTTTCTGGAGAGCGTGGAAGATAGCTTCCTGACGCAGTTGGTTAGTGAACCTACCAGGGGTGGTGCCCCGCTAGACCTTCTCTTCACAAACAGAGAAGGACTGGTGGAGGATGCGATTGTTGGGAGCTGTCTTGGGCAGAGTGACCACGAAATGGTGGAGTTCACTATTCTTGGCAAAGCCAGGAAGGGGACCAGTAAAACTGCTGTATTGGACTTTCGAAGGGCTGACTTTGAGCTGCTCAGGACACTAGTTGGTGGAGTCCCTTGGGAGGTGGTTCTGAAGGGCAGAGGGGTCCAGGAAGGCTGGGCACTCTTCAAGAGGGAAATCCTAATGGCGCAGGAGCGGTCTGTCCCCATGTGCCCAAAGATGAGCTGGCGGGGAAGAAGACCAGCCTGGCTCAACAGAGAATTGTGGCTTGATCTTAGGAGAAAAAAGAGGGTTTATAATCTTTGGAGAAGTGGGCAGGCCACTAGGCAGGACTATAGGGATGTTGCGAGGCTGTGCAGGGACAAAATTAGAAAGGCCAAAGCTCATCTGGAGCTCAATCTGGCTACTGCCGTTAAAGATAACAAAAAACGTTTTTATAAATACATCAACACAAAAAGGAGGACTAAGGAGAATCTCCATCCTTTACTGGATGTGGGGGGAAACTTAGTTACAAGAGATGAGGAAAAGGCGGAGGTGCTCAATGCCTTCTTTGCCTCAGTCTTTAGCGGCAATACCGGTTGTTCTCTGGATACCCAGTACCCTGAGCTGGTGGAATGGGATGGGGAGCAGGATGTGGCCCCCACCATCCACGAAGAACTGGTTGGTGACCTGCTACGGCACTTGGATGTCCACAAGTCGATGGGGCCGGATGGGATCCACCCAAGGCTACTGAGAGAACTGGCAGAGGAGCTGGCCAAGCCCCTATCCATCATTTATCAGCACTCCTGGCTATCGGGGGAGGTCCCAGCTGACTGGCGGCTAGCAAATGTGACGCCCATCTACAAGAAGGGCCGGAGGGCAGACCCGGGAAACTACAGGCCTGTCAGTTTGACCTCAGTACCAGGGAAGCTCATGGAGCAGATCCTCTCGAGAGTCATCATGCGGCACTTGCAGGGCAAGCAGGCGATCAGGCCCAGTCAGCATGGGTTTATGGAAGGCAGATCCTGCTTGATGAACCTGACCTCCTTCTATGACAAAGTGACGCGCTGGGTGGATGAGAGAAAGGCTGTGGATGTGGTCTACCTTGACTTCAGCAAGGCATTTGACACCGTCTCCCACAGCATTCTCCTCAAGAAACTGGCTGCTCTTGACTTGCACTGGTGCACGCTTTGTTGGGTTAGAAACTGGCTGGATAGCTGGGCCCAAAGAGTCGTGGTAAATGGAGTCAAGTCCAGTTGGAGGCCAGTCACTAGTGGCATCCCCCAGGGCTCGGTGCTGGGGCCAGTCCTCTTTAATATCTTCATCAATGATCTGGACGAGGGCATTGAGTACACCCTCGGTAAGTTTGCAGATGACACCAAGCTAGGTGCGTGTGTCGATCTGCTCGAGGGTAGGAAAGCTCTGCAGGAGGATCTGGATAGGCTGCACAGATGGGCTGAGGTCAACTGCATGAAGTTCAACAAGGCCAAGTGCCGGGTCCTGCACCTGGGGCGCAATAACCCCAAGCAGAGCTACAGGCTGGGAGATGAGTGGTTGGAGAGCTGCCTGGCAGAGAAGGACCTGGGAGTGATGGTGGTCAGTCGGCTGAATATGAGCCAGCAGTGTGCTCAGGTGGCCAAGAAGGCCAACGACATCCTGGCTTGTATCAGAAACAGTGTGACCAGCAGGGCTAGGGAGGTGATCATCCCCCTGTACTCGGCTCTGGTAAGGCCGCACCTCGAGTACTGCATTCAGTTTTGGGCCCTTCGCTACAAGAAGGACATGGAGGTGCTTGAGCGGGTCCAGAGAAGGGCGATGCAGCTGGTGAGGGGCCTGGAGAACAAGTCCTACGAGGAGCGGCTGAAGGAGCTGGGCTTGTTCAGCCTGGAGAGAAGGAGGCTCAGAGGCAACCTTATTGCTCTTTACAGATACCTCAAAGGAGGCTGTAGTGAAGTGGGGGATGGCCTGTTCTCCCACGTGCCTGGTGACAGGACAAGGGGGAATGGGCTAAAGTTGCGCCAGGGGAGTTTTAGGTTAGATGTTAGGAAGAACTTCTTTACTGAAAGGGTTGTTAGACACTGGAACAGGCTGCCCAGGGAGGTGGTGGAGTCACCATCCCTGGAAGTCTTTAAAAGACATTTAGATGTAGAGCTTAGGGATATGGTTTAGTGGGGACTGTTAGTGTCAGGTTAGAGGTTGGACTCGATGATCTTGAGGTCTTTTCCAACCTAGAAATTCTGTGTGATTCTGTGTGAAGTAGAAAAGCAATGAAGCAGAAACCCATAAGCAAATCAGTAGAATTCAATGACTTTGTTTAGGAAAAAAAAAAATACATTATTCCAGTCTTCCATCAGCAAAATCGTGAACTAAAAGGTGTCATTTGATACATTGCTATTTATCTCCATGGGATTTGATCTCATCTAAGCATGTATGATGTTCTTGGTAAATATCAGCCTTATTTTATGAGTTGCATAGCACATACCTGGATGTGTCATAAATAAATAATACTATATTAATAAATTATAGCAATAAATAACTAATATTCAAAATAACCCACTAATAAAGTAACTGAGTGATTAATGTATTTTAAATTCAGATTTTTCTAATTCACTCCTTGTTCTATACTGTCACAATAGTACTACAGAGTACATATTTGCTGTGTTCCAAAATGTAAAACTTACATTAACTTTAAATATCACTCATTTTAGTTTTATTGCTCAGATTAGGAAGTAGTTTATGCAATGACTTATTTTATAAATAATAATTTTAAAAAATCAACAACAACAAATGATGAATTTGATTAAATTGAAAAGAAAATTTAAACATTATGTAGAAAAAGCCATTGCCTGTACACATCTCAGAGCAGATGTTATGGACACAGTGCTAGAAGCATTCCTGGATTAAAACCAGTGGCATATCATATGACATGAAAAGGGGAAAAAATGTTATATAAGTTTTAAATGATTTTGTCAACTAGATCATTTGTTTCATATTCCTGAAATACCATTATTTTAACAGACCCCTGCTTACGGGTCACTTCTAATGCTCTAGAATGGAAAAAGAATCCTTGGAGTTCTTCACTCTGAAAAGTACATAAGCAGGCATTCATGCTACAGCCAGCAATGAACCTGTAAAACTCACTTTACATTTTTGTTTCAATGGATAATCCTCCTTTTGCTAAATACCAAGACAGCAACTCTCCTTAATATCAATATTCTTGGCACACATTGAATGCTTTCAATTTTTCCAGAATTTTGCCGGAACTAGTCTGACTGTATAGAGACAGAAACACTGGGTCAAACTGGATGTTACATCGTGGAATAGGAGGTTAGGCCAAGGAAGAGTAAAGATGACTTTAAAAGTCATTTAACTTGTGGTATCATTCTTCAGAGTGATTTGGATCAAACCCAAGGTGCCTTAAATTAGGACTTTTTGTGGCTACCTAAATCTGTATGATGGCTGAGAATAGCTGTACTGTATTAACATCTAGACATATGCCATCACACTTTCATACACACATACGCCAGCTAAAACTACGTGCATTCCCCTACTAAGTGATGGGCTGGTTAACATTGAAGGAAGGCAAGGAAAGGAGCACGGATAGCACAAATAGGACTATGTAGCTGTATTATCAGGCAGCAAGTATAGAACACCAAAGGAAATTTTTTCATGCAACACATAATTGCTCTGTGAAACTCAGTGCTACAGAAGTTGCAGTCACTAAACTATATATGGCTTCAAAAAGATTTAGACAAATTCCTGGAGCGTAGATAGGCCTATCAGTGTCTATTTAATACAATGGTTTGGATACAACTTTTGACTTGGAAGTCCTTACACCGTTGATTGCCACAAGCTGTAAGAATATAAGATGACCCTTTCCTTAAAAGGGTCTTTATATACCTTTTCTGTTAAAATCTGATGATGAATTAAATAGGTCTTTGGTCTCACACAGTGAAGTTTTTCTCATCTTACCCATGTTCTGTGGTAATACAAGAACTTCACTGAAAGTCTTTGATCTGTCATCTCCCATAAACGCTAACTTTCTTTATATTGTAAATGATGTCCACAAAGTCACAAGGTATATGCATACTCACCTACAGTACAGGAGCAGCAGTTTAAATTCCAATAAGCAAATGATTTTGATGAAATAACACACTGAACTATGCAAAAATTTTACTGAATAGGAATATTATGTAGAGATAGTTTTCTTCCATATTTTGATTTATTCATGTTAATTATGTTTTCTAGCAGTCAAATGATATTTTTATTATGAGTTGTTTAAACCTGTAAGAAGAATATTCATTGCATATTCACAGTATTAAAAAGATTTTTCAGAAGCTCATACACAATGTTTTCTTGTTGGACATGACACAGTTTTATATACACTGATAAGGACAATATTATTTAATAATAATGATAATAATAATAAAATAAAAAAGAAAAGACACCAAAAATATAGGTCTAGTTGATATGAATCTAACTAAGCAAACATCATGGGAGTCCAAGGAAAACTTATATAGTCAAATTGGTTGGTACAAGTGTTAGTCTGCTCTCAAATATGTCCAGATATAAAAAAAAAAAAAAAAAAAAATGTTGCTGACTGATGTTCAGGAATTAGCTAGAGACAAAGTCTGGCACATTGTTCTGGAACATGCTTGCACATGTCATTAGTTAATAACAAAACTTAATATGCAAATATGGTAACAAACCATAATGCTGCCTTACACAGCAAACCTGTTAGACATGAATTGAGGTGGATAACGCATAACTACTTAAAAAATTGGGTGGCGACTCAGAAAAGATTAATTCCATGTCAAACTGCAAATTTTTACTGCAGTTTTCACAGACCCAGATGCAGAGTTATTGTGAGCCTGTTTTTCTCAAATGATCTCCATTCACAGAGTAGGCTTACTTTAAAAAGTTAAGGATTATTCTCAACTCACAATGAAAACTGTAAGAGCTGAAGGCACATGAGCTTCCTACAAACTTTGTTACGTGCATTTGAAAGTAAAAAACGTTGGCCAGCTAGCAAAATCTCATATCATGTACACAGATACAGAAATAGAAGAAGCAGCAGCTGATCATTTCTTATCTGTAATTACATTCTCATTGGTGAATTATAGCAAACAAGACTGTGTAGTTTTAAATACATGTGTTTAATACAGTGTTTACTTTGCACAAAATCATTTGCAGGAGATGTAATTTTACTTTGAAAAAAAACAAAACAAACAAAAAAAAAAAAACATGGGAAGCTTAACAGCAAATGTTTCATTAATGTGAAAAGGAGCCCATACCTGGTCTGAAAATCCCTTTGCGGAGCAGGAAATAGAGGAAATTGCTTCTCTGTTTAAACAACACTGGGAAAAGCAGAACAGCATTAATATATGAAATAGTGAAATGGATGAATAGTTCAAAGCAATAGAGAGAGTACGTCAGGTCAATGGCACAATTAGGAGAATCAGAGTGGCAGCAATTTAAAGGAGCAAAAATGCTTGATCCCCCTTGATCCTGAGATCCCCCTTTTCTCCAGGGCTTAACTGCTACTGCTATAGAGTTAAATCGTGTAACACCCCAACAATCTCTTGACTCCTCACTGGAACTCTTGTAGAGGACATATTTTAGCAAGAAGCTGCCTATCTGCGTGACACTGAAACTGGGAACTGATGTTGGGTAGAACTCCCATATGTTATTTAACCTCAGTTCCCTCGGGTCTGATTCATGCATTAAATAAATAGTGGGAAAATAATTTTAACTTAGCCTTGGTTTTTTAAAAAGGTGCTGCAGAGACATAATAAATAGGACTATTATTATCCATTTTCAGGCCTAGTTTGGATTCACAGTTTTTAAGAGTATGACAGCGAACAGAGCCCACAGGGACTGGAAGAATTCTGCTTTCAAAAGTAAGCAGGAGATAGGAGATTTGGATGCAGTCATAGCACATGATCAAAGGAAAGATATTTGTATTTTGTTGCTAAAGCAGAGCACTAGATTTTGTAAGAAATGTGAATATAACACAAGGATTATATGTGCAATTCAAGTTAAAATGGAAATATATGATGAATACCTTCATATGTATTGGTTATCTTTCAAAAAAATATATATATATATATTTTATTTTTAGGGTTTATTCCTTCAGGTTTTTTTTCTTCTTAAAAATGAGTTCCTTCACCTATGACTTCAGATATTTCCCCAAGTCAAGAAAATAATTATTTCAACAGTACTGGCTCCATACAAAGATCTAAAATTAAAATGTAATTTTTTTAAACCATGAAGATACCACACTGGCACTAAGTACAGTGTAATCTTGGGAATGGTTAACATGAAAGAAATCCTTAAGCCTGAATTCCCAACTCTGGATTGAACAGACATATCTATCATCCTACTAACTGATATTGGACAGAACAATCCCAAAAGAGACCACACTGGGATACAACTTTCATTACCATATTGACTTGTTATATCTAAATTATGTAAATCAAAAAATTAAATGAGCAATGCCATCTTACTTAGAAAGGCTTCAATTTGACTAAACAAGCTAATAAGTGAGACATACTATTTCTGCCCTTCTTTCATACTGGCATTAAGTATAATAAGAAAAGAGATTCTTCACTGAAAATCAGTTCAATGCTAAGAATCAGACTGGCATGAATCATATCACGGGAAGGTCTATGCTACACCGGGCCTGATGGCACCGGATGGGATGCGCCTCTCAGAGAGGGGTAAGGATCTTTGGTCAGGAGTTGGCAGGGCTGATAGATAGGGCTTTAAACTAGAGTCAAAGGGGGAAGGGGCTAAAACCAGGCACGCCGGTGAAGACCTAAGGGATGGTACGCTAGAATCAGAGGGGCTGTGTGCCAGTGAGGTCCTTCGGTCAGATCCACAAGGTGCGTTCGTGTAAGGAGACGCACCTGAAGTGCTTCTACACGAACGCACGCAGTATGAGGAATAAAATGGATGAGCTAGAAGTCCTGGCCCAGTCCCGCAACTACGACATCATCGGCATAAGCGAAACCTGGTGGGATGAGTCCTGTGACTGGGGTGTTGCGATAGATGGTTACAGGCTCTTCAGGAGGGACAGGCGAGGTGGTGGGGTGGCGATGTATGTGAAGCAGGGGCTGGACTGTGTGGAACTTCAGGTCGGTGATGGCAAAGTTGAGAGCCTCTGGGTGAGGATCAAGGGACGAACGAATAAAGGGGATGTCGTTGTGGGAGTCTATTACAGACCGCCTGACCAGGACGATAGCACCGATAAATTATTCTTTACAGAACTAAGACAGGCCTTGAGATTAACTCCCCTTGTCCTTATGGGGGACTTCAACTTGCCAGACGTTAACTGGGAGTGCCACACGGCTGACACGAGCAAGTCCAGGAGGTTCATGAAGCACCTAGATGATAACTTCTTGGTGCAGGTGCTGATGGAGCCAACTAGGAAAGGTGCCCTCCTAGACCTGTTGCTAGAAAACAGAGAGGGTCTGGTGGGAGATGTGGTGGTTGGTGGCCACCTTGGTCATAGCGACCATGAAGTGGTTGAGTTCAAAATTTACGGTGACAGAAGGAAAAGTGCCACCAAAACCTCATCCCTAGATATGGGGAAAGCGGACTTCAGGCTGCTCAGGGAACTAGTCAGCAAGGTCCCCTGGGAAACTGCTCTTGAAGGCCTCGATGTCCACCAGTGCTGGTCATTCTTTAAGCTATGCCTCCTAGAAGCACAAGATCAGGCAATTCCTAAATATCGCAAGTCAGGCAGGCGGGGCAGGGGGCCGGCGTGGCTGACCAGGAACATTCTAATGGAGATTAGGTGGAAACAGAGAGTGTTTCGCTACTGGAAGGAGGGCCAGGTGTCATGGAAAGAATACAGGGATGCTGTTCGTGTTTGTAGGGAGAAAATTCGTGTGGCCAAAGCACACCTAGAGTTGAAGCTGGCTGTGGTCTGTGAGAGAAAATAAAAAGTTTTTTTTTAGATATGTGAATGGAAAAAGGAGAACTAAAGAATACATAGGGCCGCTCCTTGATAGGGAAGGTCTCTTCACAGACAATGACATAGGCAAAGCAGAGACACTTAACGCCTTCTTTGCCTCTGTCTTCAATGCCGATAATGGGCTTCGGGACCCAGGGTGCCCTGAGCTGGAGGACCATGATGGTGGGGATGACAAACTCCCAACCGACCCTGAACGTGTGCGGGATTTGCTACTCCACCTGGATCCCTACAAGTCCATGGGTCCGGATGGGATTCATCCCCGGGTGCTGAAAGAGCTGGCGGACGTCATCGCAGAACCTCTCTCAATTATTTTTCAACGATCCTGGGAATTTGGAGAGGTCCCGGTAGACTGGAAGCTGGCAAATGTTGTGCCGATTTTCAAGAAGGGTCAGAAAGAAGACCCTAGCAATTACAGGCCTGTCAGTCTCACGTCAGTGCATGGTAAAATCATGGAGAAGATGGTTCTCGAACTTATTGAGGCGCACCTGGGGGACAAAGCAGTCATTGGTCCCAGCCAGCATGGGTTTGTGAAGGGTAGGTCCTGCCTAACTAACCTGATTTCCTTTTATGATAAGATCACCCGTATGGTGGACCAAGGGAAACCAGCTGATGTGATTTTTTTGGACTTCAGCAAGGCTTTTGACACGGTTTCCCATAGGATCCTACTGGACAAAATGTCCACCATACAGCTAAATAAAAACATCATACGATGGGTGAGCAATTGGCTAACGGGCAGGGCCCAAAGGGTTATGGTAAATGGGGCTGCGTCAGGCTGGCGGGCGGTCAACAGTGGGGTCCCTCAAGGCTCCATTTTAGGGCCGGTACTTTTCAATATTTTTATAAACGATCTGGATGTAGGAATAGAAGGTATTTTGAGCAAGTTTGCTGATGACACCAGACTTGGAGGAGTTGTGGACTCGAATGAGGGTGGAAAGGCCTTGCAGAGGGATCTGGATAGGTTGGAGAGCTGGGCGATCACCAACCGCATGAAGTTCAATAAGAGCAAGTGCCGGGTCCTGCACCTCGGACGGGGAAACCCTGGCTGCACGTACAGACTGGGCGATGAGACGCTGGAGAGCAGCCTAGAAGAGAGGGATCTGAGGGTCGTGGTAGACAGCAAGTTGAATATGAGCCAGCAGTGTGCCCTGGCAGCCAGGAGGGCCAACCGTGTCCTGGGGTGCATCAAGCACGGCATCGCTAGTAGGTCAAGGGAGGTGATTGTCCCGCTCTACTCTGCGCTGGTGCGGCCTCACCTCGAGTACTGTGTGCAGTTCTGGGTACCACAGTATAAAAAGGACATGAAACTGTTGGAGAGTGTCCAGAGGAGGGCTACGAAGATGGTGAAAGGCCTGGAGGGGAAGACGTACGAGGAACGGCTGAGGTCACTGGGCCTGTTCAGCCTGGAGAAGAGGAGGCTGAGGGCGACCTCATCACAGTCTACAACTTCCTCGTAAGGGGGTGTCGAGAGGCAGGAGACCTTTTCTCCATTAACACCAGTGACAGGACCCGCGTGAACGGGGTTAAGCTGAGGCAGGGGAAATTTAGGCTTGACATCAGGAGGGGGTTCTTCACAGAGAGGGTGGTTGCACACTGGAACAGGCTCCCCAGGGAAGTGGTCACTGCACCGAGTCTGTCTGAATTTAAGAAGAGATTGGACTGTGCACTTAGTCACATGGTCTGAACTTTTGGGTAGACCTGTGCGGTGTCAAGAGTTGGACTTGATGATCCTTAAGGGTCCCTTCCAACTCAGGATATTCTATGATTCTATGATTCTATATCAGGCAAAGCCTCTCTAAACGTGTAAGTGTTTTGCATTGGTAAAATGCTAGTTTACTTATAAAACTTCAGGAAAATGTTTTGGGATCAATCTGGCCAAGGCTGCTAAAGTAGAACAGAGCATGTATTGCTGAGAAATTTTGTCCCATTTAAAAAAGTATATATAAATATTACTCTCACCGTATCTTCCTTTAAGTAATACCTTAAGATCCAGTATTTCTAAAATTTGTAATGAAAAAAAAAATCTATTCAGCAGGAAATTTTGACTTTTTAGTAAACTATCTTGGCCATTCATAAGCATTGGAAAAATATTCATTAAAACATCTCCGCTAGTGTATTACAGGTACTGTGAGCATGCATAACCAAATATGAATGAGTATGTCCATAGATTCTACCTCCCACAATACACCACTTTCCCTTCTAATAAAAGGAATCAATGACTGTGTCTCTAATCGTACTTACTTCTAAGAAACAAAATCTATCAAAGAGGGAAAAAAAAAATAAAATTTCAATGTATTACAACAGCACTCAGAATCCAAACAGATTTCAGGTTTCTTTATAAGCTAAGTTTAAAAAGCCTCTATACCTTCTTTGGAAAAATTTACTTCTAGCACACAGTAAAAAATCTAAAATAATAAAAACCCCATTCTTCCATCAAGATTAGTTTCAATAGAAATCTTTCAAGTACTCCAATCTTCTACCTCATTAGCAACATTAAAATATCTAATGCCAAAACATGTGGCACTTACCTAATAGTGAAATATTAGGCAAGTCTTTCCAATCTCTTATATATATATCTCATTTAGGAGAAAACAAAGGCTGAAATAAAAACCCCATTTCCTACTGCGAACTATGCAGCTATGGCAATATCATGTGTAATAATCATTATATGCCTCTTTTGCATCCAGCATGCAGTTCCTTCTATGTGACTGTCTCTATACATTGAATGATGTGGGCTAGAGCACACAGAGTTTTTAGCCTTAGCTAATCTTGTTAGGGAAATGTTTTCAACAAGTCTTTTATCTGACCTTCCCATTTTACACAGTCGTACTTGGAAACAGAAAGTAAAATAGAAGTATATACATGTATATATTGCCATTGAACTTCTACCACATGGGCACAGGACAATTAGTACAGCGTTAAGAAGGAAAAAAAAAAAAAAAAAGAAAAAAAAAAGAGAGAGAGAGAGAGAGCACAAATTACCTACTTATTTTGTATTCTGAAAATTGGTAGCAGAATATCAGAACCTGGAAATGAAGATTTACTTCTTAAGCACAATAACTAGACATTTTTTATATTATACAGGTAATAACTGGGAATGGATCCAGGGGAGCCTTATATTTCAAGTGAAGAGAAATACAGTCTAAGAGGGGAATCTTGTCTCCTACATTTATAATCCAGGTTTCCACATTTGAATAATATTAACATAAGGTAAGCTGCCCTGCAAATAACACAATCATCACGCACGTGATATAGCTTAACTACCTTCTCAAAATCTCTGGCTTTGATATTTCAGGTGCAGAGAACTGACACAAAATTTATACCATTAAAAACTTTTTAAAAACAAAAAAAAACTATTCTGCATTTTTGTTTTGATTTTCTGATTGATGTTTACTAGGAGTTTAACTGGACCAACATTTTATGAGTTAACACTTGCTTACTACACTGCATAGCTATTTCCATAGCTGGTGTCGGATTTCAGACAAAGATACCCCTCTATTGATCAAGCTTACTAAAGTGTTTGCTGACTGCATAGATATGCCAGATAGATTACTGCTTTATACAGAAGCCTAATACAAAGCAATCACAGGGTAGCAATTAATCAGATACATTAAACGTAATTAGAGTAAAACTGAGAAGGTACATCACTGATTAGGGACATTTAAACAAAAGATTTTTCCTAACCAATATATTTTGAAGCAGTGAGATGTGCTGCCCTGACTTTTTTGGTGCAAGCACGGCACTAACCCCCCAAAGCTTCATCTGCAGTGCTGACACCATCCAGATGCCAGATGAGCAGAAGCAGACTCAATAATGAACGTGACTAATAATTAAGAAATTGCACCAAGTATAGACATGCTCTCTCTATAGTACCCACATGCACACCTCATACAAAACAGGCATAATAGGTAACCATCACTCTTTGCTCTTTACCCTGGGGCTCTTCTGAGTGTTTTCTTTCTCCTCTATCAATAAACATTATAGAAGTAGCTGCTAAACAAGAACAGAGCTCAGTTTTTGCATGCTAAAACACTAGTTGATAGCATAAATACATTTTGTTAAAAACATGTACCCATGGTTTCCATAGATGGTTTATAGATTAGTATAGGAAAACCAATGACATTAGTAGAGGAATGTAAAACTTGACCTTCAGCTAGACAGTGATTGGCATTGACTGTAATTCTGCATGAAATTTCATTTAATCAACATGCAGATGCATGTGGAAGAAGAACATAATTAGTTGCTCTTGATCAGAGACCACTTTACATGAGAAAACAATCCAGCATTGGCATTCAAAAGTATAAGGGCTACAACAATTTTAAGTGTCAGTTAAAGTTATGGTGAAAAGTATCAAAGGGAAGTTGTAAATTTATTTTATTTGAATGAAATAATACATTCACACAAGTTTTATACACTACAGACTGAGAAGGGATTATGGACTTAATCAGTTTCTTTTGTCCATGGATGTTGCAAATAGTATCCAAAGGCCATTTTCACAGATGACTCTTTTTTCCATCTTTAACTTCTACCAGTATCTCAGACAAATGTATACATAGAAGGCTGTCTCTTCCTTAATCACTCATTTAGTTTTATTCAGCATTTATTGGGGACCCTACAAATATGAGGTGAGAGCTACTGATAAACATCAGTTCTAGATATTAGAAGTCAGACTGGCAGGCAAAGCAGTACAGTTCCTTCTACTTCAGTCATTTAAAGAAAAAATATATTCCAACATTAGGAAAAAAATTCTTTACCATGAGAGTAGTCAAATGTTGGAACAGACTTCCTAGTTAGGTGGTTGATGCCCCATGCCTGTCAGTTTTAAGAGGTGTCTAGACAGTGCTCTTAATAACACATTTTAACTTTCGGTTAGACCTGAAGTAGCCAGGCACTCAGACTTAATGATCTTTGTATCTCTCTTTCAGCTGAACTCTTCTATTCTAGACGCACACAGTTTGCTCTGATGCATATCACCAATAAAAGTTTACATCTTGCACAACAAATCTGTGCACAACGATACAATTGCACATGTAACTTCAGTGGTTGTGCATAAGCAGTTAACAGTCACCTGAGAACAAGCACTTTTCTGATATTCATGTGTACTTGCAATGACTGCACAGGCAAACATGGGTGGACAGAGCAGAATGAAACCTGGGCCTTATTAAAAATATGACAGTCACTACAATTAAGTAGAAGTTTTAGGAACAAAGAAGTAGAAGGGTCGTCAGATTGAGCCCATTCTTACTGCAAGCAACAATGCCCTGTAACTGTCATGGGAACTAATAAAGCTGCAGTGTCAATAGGTCAGTTTCAGGGCTTTCTGGAGGGAAAAGGAAAACCGTATCAGCAAAGGAAGAAAGCCAGCTGTATAATCTAAATTCCACCTTATTAGCTCTCAGTTTTACAAAGATTACAAATAGTACGTCAGACACTTCAACACCCACAGGTGCAAGTTCTGGATTGGGAATTTGAAAGCTACACAATTATATACTAAAGTTTGCAACTTCATTAAGCACTGAAGTCAGTTGAGACCAAGGTTCAATTCAAATATTTGGAATTGTGGACAAAGCCCACCTCAGAATAAGTTGCATAAATCTAAATAACATTCTTCAGTAACAATATATTCTCTAGGAAACATTCAATATGGGGAAAAAAAAAAGATCAAAATGCCTTCCTTACCACACCTGCAATGTGTATTGGGTTTGTAAAACAGTTAATCAGATCATCAAAAAGCAAGAGTAGTTCTTTATATAGCAGTTAGACTATAAAAGCAGGCAGCGTCAATTCAAATTCAAACAGATTTTGTAATCATCTGGTCAATAAATAGGAGTTATTAATCAATATTCTGTTGTACTCATATTTGCTTCAACTTCAGGAAAACTTATTCACCACTCCGATCATGAATGTGCATATGTGCATTTTAAGTAAAACTCCACTCACTGCCCCTGTAAATAATTTATCCATCTTTTGTTGTTGTTGTTGTTCTTTAGTATAAAAGAAATATAATTTAATTCACGTTAAAAGGACTCTGGACCAAACTTGCTCAAATAATAAAACTCAACAGGAACCTAGCTTCAGTATAAATTTACAGTAGCCTCTTTTCCATCCCTGAGTCATATTTCCTTATATTCCCCAACTATAATTCCAAAAAGATGATTGGAAAAGAGGCATCTCTTCAGTCAATTTGCAGATCAAATACAATAACAGTGTTCTGGTCCTGGGCCTCTGTGTTTTGAGCAGCGTTCACAGTAGGCACATTTGTACAAGTCCCTAAATACATATCCTGGGTTTATATCTAAAATAAAGATACACCTTTATGAACATAAGAGTTTGGATAAGGATTTCCATGCTGAATGTGCAGAGAGAAGCAACTTAGAGAACACTGTGGTGGTACTGTGTACCTTTACTAGGAAAAATAATACTCTATCTTTCTTGGTTATACACATGCATACACATACATACATATATATATTGGGAAGAAGGTCATTTCAGCTGGCCCCTTTTTAAAATATTCATTGTTGCACACACAGATTTTTAGTACTATAAAAGGTCAGCTCTTCTGATTCTGCAAGTGTTTCTTGTAGAGTAAAGAAGCACTTCATGAATATGCAGACGCACACCCCTCTAACACTTCAGTCACTGTGCATTAATGTGTATTCTCTGTATATTTCAAAGTCAAACAAATAATACCTGTCATGAACATGAATTTCTAATATCTTCTATATTTCATTTTAAATGAAATGTCAAAATGATGGAAAATATTTTCCAGAAAGTTTGCAAAGGGCAGTGTCTAGTAAAAAGCTGCAATATGTAATTCTGCACTGGTGCAAAACATCATTAAAGGGACAACGGCACTGTTTAAATCAGATTTTTAAAATCATTATTTACTTACCTTTGTCAATCCTTACAGAGTGCAAACTTGGAGCTGAAATCCGTTTGTAATCCTGATTTGTCATTCTCCAATTACACAGCTAGTGATATTTCCCTGAAGCTCAGAACATGGATGACAATATATTCTTTTTCCTTTGTAATACGATATCATGTTGACATAATATTTACAATGCACACTGAGCTGGAAGCCAAGTTTGGATGAGTGGTGCTTGCAAAAGATGGATTTTCCTGTCTCTGTTACCTGGCATGTATAAAAGTGCTTTTATACGTTTATTTGCTATCATTGCTGCAGTTTATTAAGCACCAAGGAAATCTTAATCAGCATATGTGGGGTATTCCCGTAATGTTAGCTGCCTTTTGCATCAGCAAGACAGACCCATCAGCTCTCCTCGGTTCCTTGACTTGATATATTTCTCATCCCTTCCTCATAGCACTCAGGTTGTATTTTTTTGTAGACACTCAGTAGCCTGCTTCTTTTATTTTTCTTCCTAATCACACAGCTAACAGCTTCTGACATTCAAGGAGGGCACAGCTGGGCTATCCTACATCCTCAGTACCTTTCTGAACATGCCAGAAAGAGTTCACATATCCACTTCTTTCTCAGGCCACAATTGTGTTTTCCTGTCCTCTACTTGTCTCTCTCCAAACTGTCCAGCCTCATTTCCCCACCAACAGAAACATCAGAACTCAAGTCCACTCAGCCTGCACACCTCAGCTCCACCCCGGATTTCTGATCTCCCACAAACCCCGACCGGTGGCAGCTCACGTTCCCCTTAGAAGCAAAGCTTCTCAGAACACTCTCCGAGATGTACCTTGAGGAGAGATTTTTTTTTTTTTTCTGGCAAATACAAAAATATTTAACCTGAATAACCACCAAAAAGAAGACAGGTGATTACTAGTAAGTAATCACTTATGTTTAATTTGAATAAGTTACCACTACAATGTTTAATTCTGCTTGGAGCAATCCAACAGTTTGTAAGTACTTATGTTCTCCCTTAGTATGCTGCAAGTTTTTTTGTTGTTGTTGTTTTTTTTTTTCTGTTAGCCCTTCAAGGCCAAGTACATGTACAGCCTCTCCATGTCCACTTGCATAGTAATTGCCCCCTCAAAGGAGCGCTTTGTGAATGAAAACACTGGACTTCAGGCACAATTTAGAGCAACTCCATTAATTCAAAGTATCTATGTTGATTTATGTCTTTAAAGGTTGCTAACAAACGCCTGGCTAATAAATGCTGCTGTACCCACTTACAAGTACCAAAATCATTCCTTTTTAAAATATATTTGGCAAAGCCAGTGAGACTTCCTTCTTTTTATTTGAACAAAGACACCTTGCCTCAACTTCCTAAATCTTCTGTATACAACCTTTTTGATCTTAAAGCATTTTTGAAAGATTTGCATCTTTAAGATGTTTTTTACTAGAAGTATATGATAGCTGTTTGATATTTCTTGTTTACTAAAAGAATGCAAACAAGATTTTGTGTTCCTGAACACATTATGAATCAAACAGCAATACAATTTCTTTAGTTGCTGTTTAAGCCTCTTGGCAGACTGTAGCCTGCCAAGATTCTAGCTCTTGCTCACTTTTTTCCATAATTGCTTCTTTTAAACAATATATCTGACTTCTCCATATCCACATTTTTGTGTTTCTGCCTCCCTCAATTTACCCATCACCCAAAAAGTCTTTCTTCCACCCGAAAAAATGATACTTGGTCTCTTCTGCTCTAAAACAAAATATTCTTTGGCCATATAGTATAGATTCCAGATGATCCAGCTACTGTTTCCTTATTTCCTTTCTTACCCCTGCCTCCTCCTTCAGCTCACAAACTGCATGTTTGGTTTGTGTGTTGTGGTAGTGAATCTTTGTTAACATGGTAAGTCTATCTTTCAGTATATTAGCTATATTCATAAAAAGAAAATATCATTAAGCTAAGTGACATAATTTTATCGTTAGCTAATGAACACAAAGGAGTGGTTTGGGGTGGTTGGTTTTGTTTATATTTGTTGTTTTTTTTTTTAATGTTGGAACAGTCTCAGTTTCTTTCAACGTTAATATTTCAGACTTGTGAACCATCAGAACACAGTTCACACAGATGAAAAGACGAATCTTACAAAAAAAAAAAAAAAAAAAAAAAAAAAGCAAGCATTGATTTTCAGGAAGCAAACAAATCTCTAATGTCCATACTACCTGCACTGTGATCTGTAGCAGATAAATTATTAATGCAAGTGTATGAACACCATTTTGTTGTGATTAGATTTCACTTAAATTTTAATTTAAAAAATGTCACAGGGGATCGAAGAAGCAGTTGCATAAGATAAGCAAGTCAGTCAAAGTTTTATTTTTCATGTTTGCATGGTGGGATTATCTGGAATCTTATCATTCATGCAGCAAATTACCAAGAACTATATTAAAAATGCGTATAGCCATTTTCATTTTTGAAAGATTCAAGACTATAAATAATTAAATGGGTGAGACATCTGTTATTTATGAGCTGAAATGACAGTTTTAATTTAGTTCTTCATTTAGCTGAGCCTGACGTATTGAGACTAAGTAAAAGAAAACATAGGAAATATTTTAAAATGACATCTCACAGAGGTTAGACCTTCAAAGTGTGCAAATCAAACACTGGGATTTTTGTTTGTTTGTTTTCCTTCAAGGCCCGTCAGAAAGCAGTCTTCATTCATGACCTCGTATTACATGTCCACATGGATTCTGATGACAAGCTAGAGTAACCACAGTGGCTTCACAAAATAATCAGCCATGTTACTTCTTTTCAGATTTTCTGAGGAGAAATTGTTGATTTTGCACATAGATGCATGTTGCTCAAAAACCACAGCAGTACCATAAAGCAAATATTATTTCCCTTACTTTTCCCATCCCCTCTCTATCCACAAACATATTCCTGTATTTCTTTATGTAAAATATTACACTGACCTTTTTTTTCCCTGAACATTGCTCACTGGAAGAACATTTTTTTTCCTCAGGGCAAACAGGAACTTGGTTCGTTAACAGACAAAAGGGAACATACGCAATGATACATATATGAGTCCTGATTTGAATCACATTGTTGTGAATGGAAATATTTCCTATGAGAAAATAAGAGACTCCAAAAACAGTGTAAAAAGATTTCCAGAGAGATGGCTAAATCAAATAAAAAAAATAAAGTTTGGTGATTTGGTACCCATCTCCACCTTGCCAACCTGCATGCTGAAACTGGTGTTTTGACATGGCAATGAGAAGTTGGCTTTTTCTCAGAGGATTCTCTCCCTCTCTCTCAAATACCTCTGTACCATAAAATGATCCCTTCCGAACAGACCTTTAGAGCTTCTCCTTCATGATTGATTGTTGAAACTACTTAACATCTCATGGCTGCTAACTTTAAAGGAAAAAGGATTGGGCCCATATTACAGATGTGTTGTTCATAGCAGAAATTTTCAGACTTCAGTAAACAAAAAGAGTGATTAGAACCAGATTTATTTTTTTTTTACATCTTTTTACTTATAAGATTAAAAGATGATTTGGGATATACTTTCAACACGGGTTACAAAACAAAGACAATTTTTGTGATCTCAGTTATTTGTATATCCCCCAGTTTCATATAGCATATGGCCCTCAAAAACCAAGGACCAGAAAGCAGAAATCAAACTGAAGAAAAGTGATGTAAGTATGTTTATAAATCTATCATTACAATTAATTTCAGATCGAGTTTGCATTGGAATTAGCTGTCTTCATTCTCTATGTGAGAAATCCAGATTCATAGCCTGAGGTGACCACAGGTGAGATTAAGGAGAGGAAAAACAAACAAACAAACAAACAAAAAACTAGGAAGGAAGCTTTCCAGTAGAGAGGATCGTAATTCTTCTCCTACTGAGGAGTTCAGGTCTGGACTCCCAAGTGGTCAGCCTGAAACAGAACTGCTTTTCAGAGGTGATGGACACAATAGCTGTCACTGAAATCAATGACAGTTGTCATTGCTCTTTCTCTGAAAAACGCTGCTGTAATAGAAAGAGTTGATGACGTTGAATCCAAAGATATTAGAGGGTGATAGAAAAACTTCCTGGAAAAGGGCCCAAGTCCAGAGACATGAGTGCTGTAATAACAAGCTATCCTTTATTCAATCATTTATGAGAGCCAGACACAAAAGCAAAATATACTAGCTGGTCTCATAAAAGACTTTATCTGTCCCTACAAACACTGCATTTCTTAAATACTAGGCCATCACTAACAATATTACTACCATGTCTAGAATCTTCAGTAACTTTCTTTTGATAACTTCTAGTTCCTCAACTATATATTCAGAATCCCAGGATAGTATAACCCTCTGAATATTATGAAAATGTACTGTACTTTTTTTGATAAAGAATGGTAGACTATCAGTGTTTCAGGTTTTAATTTTTCAGGTTTTAATTTTAATTCCATCACTTTGTATTACAGCAGACAAGGAAAAAGGCATTTCAAAAGCCTGTATATTTTATATCTTTTCTCTCAAAGAAGAAAAGGAAACACAAAGTAATACTTTTTGGTTTTGTACTTTGAAAAAAAAAAAAGATTTTTTTTTTCTACATGAATGAAATAAGAATCTTTCTTCTCATTATATCTCATTTTTCATTGGTCATCACCCGTTTATTTAGTAGGATACAAAAACATACACACATACACACACACACAAACAAAAAATTAAGTGAAAATGAGGAGAAAAAAAATAGTTGTTTTCTTACTGGAAGATCAACTTGATTGAAAAAAGACCAACAACTTGTCACATAATATGTGAACAATTACCTCACCCTCCCCCACCCCCACTCCCAACATGTAAAAGTTGGGACAATTACTAAAATAAGGGAATCTAGAAAAAGGCAGATGTTGAACAGCATTCAGACCAAAGATATCTGCAGTAGATTTCAAGAATATTAGAATAAATTGGGGACACACTAGAGGATGAACACAGGTGAAAGCTAGAAAAGTAAAAAGGTATCAGGAGAAAAATTAAATGGTGCTTATTACACTTGAATCATACTTAAAAGCTTGTAGATAAGCAGTGTTGCCATGAATATAATCATATGCCCCATGAATATAATCATTCATGGCCACAGAACTGTTTCCAAAGTTGCAGACTGATGCACACTTGGTCATATACATCCTATAACTTTACAAAGGTGCTTGACTTTTATTTCAAATCCATCTTTTTCCTTCCTTTTTTTTTTTTTTTTTTTTTTTTTTCTGTCAGAGTAAACTAAAATATGTCCTGAAAACAACTAATAGAATCACAGAATCACAGAATTTCTAGGTTGGAAGAGACCTCAAGATCATCGAGTTCAACCTCTGACCTAACGCTAACAGTCCCCACTAAACCATATCCCTAAGCTCTACATCTAAACGTCTTTTAAAGACTTCCAGGGATGGTGACTCCACCACCTCCCTGGGCAGCCTGTTCCAGTGCCTAACAACCCTTTCGGTAAAGAAGTTCTTCCTAACATCCAGCCTAAAACTCCCCTGGCGCAACTTAAGCCCATTCCCCCTCCTCCTGTCACCAGCCACGTGGGAGAACAGGCCAACCCCCACCTCACTACAGCCTCCTTTGAGGTATCTGTAAAGAGCGATAAGGTCACCCCTGAGCCTCCTTCTCTCCAGGCTGAACAAGCCCAGCTCCCTCAGCCGCTCCTCGTAGGACTTGTTCTCCAGGCCCCTCACCAGCTTCGTCCCCCTTCTCTGGACCCGCTCAAGCACCTCGATGTCCTTCTTGTAGCGAGGGGCCCAAAACTGAACACAGTACTCGAGGTGCGGCCTCACCAGAGCCGAGTACAGGGGGATGATCACCTCCCTAGCCCTGCTGGTCACACTGTTTCTTATGCAAGCCAGGATGCCGTTGGCCTTCTTGGCCACCTGAGCACACTGCTGCCTCATATTCAGCCAACTGTCCACCATCACTCCCAGGTCAAGGTAGACCACATCCACAGCCTTTCCCTCATCCACCCAGCACGTCACTTTGTCATAGAAGGAGATCAGGTTTGTCAATCAGGACCTGCCTTCCATAAACCCATGCTGACTGGGCCTGATCGCCTGCTTGCCCTGCAAGTGCTGCATGATGACTCTCAAGAGAATCTGCTCCATGAGCTTCCCTGGTACTGAGGTCAAACTGACAGGCCTGTAGTTTCCCGGGTCTGCCCTCTGACCCTTCTTGTAGATGGGCGTCATGTTTGCTAGCCGCCACTCAACTGGGACCTCCCCCGATAGCCAGGAGTGCTGATAAATGATGGATAGGGGCT
Source organism: Anas platyrhynchos (assembly GCF_047663525.1). NCBI lineage: Eukaryota > Metazoa > Chordata > Aves > Anseriformes > Anatidae > Anas > Anas platyrhynchos. The sequence goes on along the minus strand of NC_092597.1, from coordinate 3,689,013 downwards.
TGGCCAGCTCTTCTGCCAGTTCTCTCAGTACCCTTGGGTGGATCCCATCCGGCCCCATCAACTTGTGCACATCCAAGTGCCGTAGCAGGTCACCAACCATATATAATAAAAGATAAGAACAAGACTACACACACAAAAAAAGACTGATACAAGGTAATATTTTAGAGCATCTGGAAATCAGATGTCAACTGGATGGCTTTCAATAACAAGAGAAATACCTGCTCCAGTCACACGGCATGTGGGAGCTATTTCAGCAGTGGAGTTGTGGATTGCCTGATTGCTGCATCTGGCAAACTCTGTTTAGCTCTGCTTGAAACACAGACTCCTTTGAAGTCATAGATCATTAAGGCATATTTGTTAATGTATTAATAAAGTACGATTTTAGTTTTGTGAGTCATATTTAATTAGGAAACTTTAAAAGCTGAATAGATCAGGCCCTGAAACTATGTGATACTACCAGAAGTATTGCTTCTCATAGCCTTGAAAAAAAAGAAGAAACACATGCAAGTGCTCAGAGCTAAAAAAATCGTCATTATTTATATGGATTGAAGCTCAAAGCCTAGTTATTGACAAAGAGGTATTAGCTGTCTTAAAAAAGGTAAACTCTATGCTAGAAATGTTTTGCCATCACAAAAGACAGGGCCTGACCACAATGTAAAACAAAGGGAAAAGGCAGACAAGTGCCGAAATATGGAAGATCTGAGCCTGTAAACATAAGCTTAATGTTTAGTGTCTGAAGAAGGATTATGAATTCTGTAGTCGTATTAAGGGTAACATAATTCCAGCAAACTACAAGTACTTATTTTCTCCACCTTAGTGCTGCAAAAAGGAGTTGATAATAAATTTGCATTTCCACTTTCCAGCAGAGGGAAGTCAGAACTGAAAAATTTTCCCAACTGGAGTAATTCTGGAAAATAAATGTCACTTCAGGGAGGAGAGAAAAAAAAAAAAAAAAAAAAAAAGCCAGCAAAATTTTAAACATATTTGTATCTGGAAAAAAAAAATTAGCTGTATCAAAGTTTTAGTATACTATGAGCTAACATAAATATTTCAAAATCAGATTTGCCTCTAGCTCATGGAGTGCTCATTTTCTATTTCTCAACCAAGTGTCAAAATACCAGATTCTTTCATTACAAATACAAATGTGAGGTCTTCATTTTAATTAGAGTACATTTCTGTGATTGCTAAACTTTGGCTATTGATGAGGTTGTCTTTTTAATTAAATTAAAAAAAAAAAACAAAAACAAACTTGCCTATTTGTTTGACAGGAATTGTCAGTAATAGGACTCAGTGTGTCACTATACAGTGTAGTAAGGTATAGAGCTCTCCTGTGAGTCCTACTGATTTGTCAGGAAATCACGGAAAACATAATAAGACATGATTTTCTGTGCCAATACAACTGACATGTTAGGATACCATGGAAAAATAAAGTGAAATGAATGTTTTTGTTGTTGTTGTTTTCTAATGGAACTTTTTTTTTTTTTTTTTTTTAAAAAAAAAGCATTGACAGGAGAGGGAATCAGCAGATGTTTCCTTAAAACTGAAGTGATTGCATGACAAAATATATATATATGCTTTGTCAGTGGCATACTGCTTTAAATGAGATTCAAACATGAGTGTTTCTCATACCAACTGGTAAAGTACCATCAAGAGTTAAAATCATAAATGGATACAGTCGGTTGGATACACAGCTGCCTTTCTAATCCACCCACACAAAAGAAACCACTTGCCATTCTATATCAATGCTTCTAAGATGTTAAAAAAAAAAAGTTGATAGGATTTTAGGTTAGTTTAGTTTTTAGTTATTAGGAAAAGAAGGAAAGAAAATCCAACTAAGCTTTGAAAGGAGACGCAGCTCTGCACGTGCAATTCATGTTTCACCACGGTTTAAGTACATACTTAACTATTTTAAATCTATTATGTGCAAAGCAAAAGTAATAGAAATTTTTTATTCTCTTCCCACTTGCATAATAGCTGACTGCATTTAATTGAAACCGTCCTCAAAACTTTTGAGCTGAGACTAATGATGGCAGTTTTGAGACAGCAGATTTTTTCAAAAATATGAGTTGGGGCAGATAAAAAGAGGGCTATAATGAAAGTCTGTTTGCTACATTAACTAGAGCATTCACTGGTGCAGAAATACCTGAAATTATCAACATACATCTTTTGCTCAGGTAGGCTGCAAATAAAACTTACACAGCAAAATGAGAGATTTTTCACTAGATTTCCACAAGTACATTACCCCAAAATTTCACGGTGAAGGAAACAAAACAAAACAAAAACAAACAAACTAACAAAAAATAATAATTCCTACAATCTACTTGCCCAAGTTCCCCAAAGCAGGGAAAACTGCCTCTAGATGTACAACAAAAAGTGAAGGGCAATTCAACAAATAAGAACTATATTAGTATTTCTTGTGTGACGTGTCCTAGTAGCTGTTCAGGCATGAAATAAAGGTTTTGTTGATCACAGTAACAAGCAGTGATATTTCAGTATAGTCTACCAGAAACAACAATTTCTATATCACTGATAAGTTTACACAGATACTTGCAGTCATAGCTGGGGAAAATAAATAAATAATGTTGATATAAAGAAGTCCTATCTCTGAAATAATTTAGCAGTCTCTAAGCTAAAGTAAAAGCTACTGAAATTTAAGAAATGGTACATGTTCTATTGCATTAATGCATAGCATTTGCTGTTTTATAGGAAATGGAGAGCTAGATACAGTAAAAGAAGTCGTCTTGGAAGCCAGATTTTGAAGCCAGTTGCATACCATAATGTTATTTTGGGGAAGAGAACCTACAATGTCAACCTGTAACTGTATCCAGAATGGAAACTCTTTAAAATGTCAGCTGAGTTTTGCTTCATGTTTACACAAAGCTTCATGTATTGAATCCCTGATACTGATTTAAGCCTTGCAGTGGTACTGTAATAAGTACCAGTAAAAACAGTTAAAGACACGTCAGCTTAAAAAAATAAATAAATAAACAAACAAATGTTGATAAAAAAAAAAGTGGTGTTCATTTCACATGTTGTGACTAACAAGGAAAGAGGAGAGAAAAGGATGATTGCATTATTATGCAAAAAGAGAAAAGAAAAATAAAGTTATCAAAGAATTGATCCAGGTCCTAAGCCTGCCTAGGCAGATGTGGATATACTGCAGTTAGGTAACTCCATGGAATAACTGCCCACATTTAAAATCTTCCAGTAACACAGGTATGTATCACACCTGAGTGCAATTATCCCCTACAGATCTGTGTGGCTATGGCATGTGAAAACAAAGAGCAAAGCAGTTCTACAAAAAGGCCAAACTCTGTGCTGCATCAGTCAGTGTAATCTCAACCCAAGATCCATGACCTTACACAGCCTTTGTGGTATGCAAGACCACAAATCATTACAGCTTAATAGAGCTCTAATAGGAGGACCACCTTTCTGCTTTGCTCCATGCATCTTTGAGAGAGTGAGCTGACATCCAATAGAATGGTAATCGATACATACCTGACAACAGTGATGTACGTAAAGTATAGATGAAAGATCATTTAAATATATTTAAACAGCACAGTTAGCCCCTCATATGCACTTGAAATGCAGATCTTGTTATACAAAAAATGGTTTGTGGTATAGAATTGTGCAGGAAACATTTTTCAGCAGTAGTAGGTCACATTACAAACTGGCTGAGTTAAAGGACCAGATGGTTCAGAGAGACAATACCATCAGACTAAGAATAGTAGCAAACCACCAGATACTTCCCACTTTCTCAAGGTCTTGGTTCTTTATATCAACAGTAATTTACCTTAAGGTATTGATTGCCTTCACCAAAGTGTTCCTTGCTTAGTAGTCGTGCCTGATTTATTGCCTGCTTCTTACTTCTACATTTCTGCTTTTTTGACTGCTTTGATTATCCTTCAGGCCAAGAAGCACTGAAGGCACTACTACCAGTATTATATTATATATGTTGTCCATCCCTTTGCTCAAGGACCTGAGCTAAATAAAGGCACACATTATCATTCTCATCTTTCTTATGCCACATTGCTCCAGAATAATTCCTCTCAGAGCAGTTCCTCAGCCATGTCTTCTGTCTTAAGCAGCACTACACTGATTTACGCTAGTTAAGCATCCAGCCTATGAACTTTGTATAAGCACAAGAGAAAAATCAAGGCCACAAGAGAACTGTTCTTTCTGTGGTGTCAGTGAGAAATGAACTGAAGCACTGACGTAACTAGTCCATGCACTTGTCATGGGCAACCTTCTTGTTTTTCTTCTTTATTCATCTCTTTCACTTGTTTTTCCCTTCACTTATCACTTGTTTCTCCTCTGTTCTTTCAGCTTTGAGGGACAAGAGAAAAGGCAATTGAATTCAGATATTCTGCTGAACGAAGACCAGGCACCCTCAGAAACAGGAAACTACATAAGTTTATTTTGCAGTAATTGCCAAGGAGTAAGATAGTACACCAGAGACAATTATATCTAAACTCATAACACGTGGCTACTTCAAAGGTGTATTAGAGGAACTTTTTCAACACTGACATAGTTCATATGACAATGTTCTTGTCATACACAAGGCATGGCCAGTTCCACATAGTGCATTAGGCAAACTATTAGATCTAATTTGGTCACTAAGAGAAAGTGTCATGTAATGGAAACACCAAAAAAGATTTCTTTTATGTTAAGTTTATATGAAACCTTGTTTCCTTCTGTCCCATAGATAATACGCTCACAGCTTCTGAGTCCAGTATGAAGAAACTGAAGTACGAGACTGTGCAGCAGTAAACCAGCACACACAAGAAGAGAAAACTTGCAAGAGTAACTGATAAAGAACTCTTTGCTCCGGCAAACAAATTTTTATCACTGTGATCATGCCTAGCTATTCTCCTCATTACTTAACTCTTTTCTTGAAGAATACAACTTAATAGTCCATCCCTAACATAGTTCTTACAGTCAAAATGGCTTAATTCAGATTTTAATACCTTCCAGCTTTTAGTATCTGTTCAGCTATTGAAAGAGTGAAATTTCCTATTAAAATTTTGACCAAACAATTTTATTGAAAAACATTTTTCCTTTACTACAAAATCATTGTCTAGATTGAATTTAAAGCTAAGGAAAGTTGTTCTGCTCGCAGCAGCAACAAAAACATATGAGCACAAGACTCATCTTCATTCTAAGAGTTTTACCCACAGAGAAGGCAAAAAAGCAGCTAGAAGTGTGCTGAAACTAAACTGTCCCTTCAACCCTGACCATTCCTGCAGCATAGAGAAAATCGTTGGCTGGTATAGAGCTAATTCAGGCTACATCCAGCTCAGATAACAAGAGCTCAGTTTCTGACAACAGCCATGTGCCTCAGTGCAAGTGCAGAACTAGTGAAAAAAACTGTACTGATGAACTGATTAAATAGCACATATCCTCTATGCTGCCACACAGCTGTAATCCAAGTCATTTTAGGTAAGTTAACACAAGCTACAGTTACCACAACCATATGTATACCAAAATAGATTATTTTGATTCTAAGTACCCACAAATTCATGAAAGCATACCAGAGGCTGTTTATAATATACTGGTAAACCCAGTTTTAATTCCATCAACGCTACCCACGAATGAAAATAAATAAATAAATAAAAAATGTCCAAAGAAAGAAAATGTCCTACATGGCCTAAGAATGAAAATAGCTATGTCAAATACTTAAATTGATCTAGAATCTTAACCAGGGGTCCAAAAGTTTAATTAAACTAAACAAAACATTGCTATCAACTAAAGTAATTTTCTTTCTTTGATTTTTATACATGTCTACTGACAAAAATTCTACTTTTCACAAACAGGTATTGCAAAATAATGTTGCAGCACAGAACACAGCACCTAAAAAGCAGTATGATTTTTATTTTTTTTTCCATTATTAGTGATATCAATTATCCACACATTGAGGACAATATTGTAATCAGAACTCAGTCTGTTGATTCACTACATAAAATGGTGTAGTTCTTTCTGAAATAAGTTGGTAAATAATACCAGGTATGCAAAGAGAAAAGGATTGTGCTGTTGTACAAATCCCCAAGTTTACCTTTGGTGTTGCTGCTCTGGTGATACATTGGCTTTGCCTACAATACATTCTTATATATTCCCTTCATCTTATCACAAGTACTATTTACTTATTGTTTCTACCTAAGTATACATGTTGAATGTCAAGGCCAGTAGCCAATATTTCCCACAATTCCATTTATATAGACATTAATTTAATGGTTGAAGACCTGGGTCTGGCCTAGAGAATCTAAAACCTAGTATTTAACCACTTCCAGTAAAAATAAGTACAGCCCAAAAAACCACATGCCTCTACTTATAATTAGACACAGTCTTATATCATTCCTGTTTGACACAGCCTATCACAAGAGTACCACGACATTGTCTGCATCAAGTATTGAGTTACTGAATGATCCATGGCTAGAAGGACAACACAAAGAGGACTTAAGCACAAAGAAGCCAGAACAAACAGGACTATACAAGCTAAAAATGAGTATAATGAGCCTTGGTAGGATTTCTGGCTTAACAAGGGACAGGACATACCTGAAACTGCTGAAAAGTTGTGGCATTGAAATCAACATGGACTAATTTGATCAGTAGCCTATGCTGACAGCTGGTTATGGGGGAAAAAAAAATAAATAAAGGAAGGGGAAAGAAGGGGAAAGGAACGGAAAGTAAAGGAGGCACGGAGTTGGTATGCATACATCTGTTAACGCGTAGAAGCTGAGTGTCCAGGGTGGAACAGTTATAGGTTGGTGCTGAGCTGCCCACTACTACCTTACACTGAGACCCGCTGGAGCAAGTGTTGGATCTGCTTGACTCACCTGTGCCTACCTGCCAGAGTGATAATGGGGCAGGTCTCAGCTCATTCAGTGCATAAGTGTTTTTAAAAGTATCTCTGACATAATCTATTCCTCACCTGGTCTGCTTTAGAGAGCTTAATAGTATCACGTTGTTTATTACTCTTTTTCCCATGTGAGACAGGGAATCACTCATATCAATGATTTAGCCAAGACATCCTGCATCTGCCACATCAGCATTGCTGACAGCTTTCCAAAGGAATAAGCTGTCAACCTCATTGCTGCTGAGTTAGGATCACAGCAAAATACACAATTCAACAGAGACACCTGACTAGAAGATGCTCGTACATTTTTGCTCATAAGATTACAAAGACATGAAAGTGAAGAAACACTTTCCTTCAATATCCTTAGACTGCTAAAAGATAAACATGTACAAATTCAGACAGCTTTCAGCAAAAAATCTTACATTTTCAAATACCACTGCAGGTGTCACAGTGATGAACTCAGCAATGTAAAAACACACTGTTAACCCATTTGCTAACCACTGAACCAAACCAGCCCATCATGAAATATTCATAATAAATCAAGAAATCATACAAGCTGGCCCATTTTTACATGTAGGTTTTGCAGTGAGGTTAGAACTAAGGTGATGATAGGCTAAAGCTTCTGATGATTCAGATCTGTTGTGCAATGAACCACAGCTGAATTACAGCTTTATAGTACCACAGTAAACAAATAGGTTGATTCACATTTTTTTAAGCCTTCGCCTGCTTTCCACTAGAGTTCTGGGTTTCACTAAGGTCAGGTGATACAGGTAGAAGTGTGAGCTGGTAAAGTCAATAAAAATGAGTGTTGCTAAAACAAATCTGTGCTCATTTTCAGTGGAATCCAAGCTTTTTAAAAATAAATAAATAAATAAATAAGAAAGAAAGGGAAAAAAAAAAAAACACTCTCTCTAAAAACTGAGCACCTCACTTTACACTAATCTTTGCTTTACCAAGAACACCAAACCAAAAGCATGGCCAAAAGTTGCCTAACATATATTACTGAGAAAAATTAATTTCCTCTGGACTTCTGGCAGGCTGCTCCAAGCTTGGGAAGCAGTGAGCTTTAAGAACTGTGATTTTAGACTGGGCTCTTACATCCTGTTATATATCCAGCTTTTAATCCTATTTTGCTCAGTCCTGGTCCCGAGTACCATTTTGCTATGAAAGTTTTCAGTCTGTCCTTTCATGTAGATCCATACCACTTCAGCGCAACTACATTCAGTGTCTGCTAAAACAGACAACATCCCTGCAAAGCCTTGGATTTGTAGATATATTTTTTTTTAATACATCCTCAGTTCTATTAACAGAGCTGCAGTAACTCTTGCAATAAAGTAAATCTTCAATTCTTCAATTCTTGTTCTACGAGTGAAAGAATTACCTAAACAATTGTTACATGCAAATGCCCTGTAGAAGGGAGGCAGCAGAACGTATCTCATATGAACAAGCAAGTTCACCTCATGTAAACAAGGGCTGAACTGTACAGCTACAGTTTCCCCTTCCCTAGATCCTAAAAGCAAAATACCTGCCATGTTCATAAATCCCAGGTAGCCTGTGAAGTCCCGAGAGCTACTGTGAAATGAGTTTCCACCTTCAACAGAACTACATTATTCAGAGGACCTTGCACTTCTAATTTGTCATCATAATATGTTCTTCAATACCTTGCACTGACATTGTGTAATTTGACAGTGTTACGTGAATTGGTCTCTGAGGAAGAGTTATCTAGTAATACTCCCAGCACCTGTTAGTTTCACTGCTGAACATAGCCACTTCCACAAGAAGGACAGAGGATTTAGTTATTGCAGAATAATTATTTCCATATTGGTTAATTTTTTTGCAAAGTTAGAAGTAGCATCACTAAAGTTTAAACAGCCTCCACCACCCCATCACTCTCTCTCCGACAGAGGCTTAAAACACAGCCGAAACTGCTGAGACAGCAATGATCAAAGTTTATCATGTTTTGCAAAACTGGTCTGAAAAATCAGTGTGGGGGGGATGACTCTTTTTCGTAAAATAGCACTTAAAAGACTCTCCAGAGTGGCTCAACAGACTAAAAATACATCAAACAATGCACTGCCTACAAATCGTCAACCATCAACAGCACTTGGCTTGTGGATAACATGCTTCACTGAGCAAGGGACAAGGGAGAGAAGACAGAGGGGCAGTAAATGAAGAACACATGCCAAAACATATACACCAACTTTGGCACATCAATATCTCTATTCAAACAAATAGCACATTGTTCTAATGAAGAGTAACTTTTTTTTTTTTTACAGCCGTTATCCATAGATTACTGTGATAGTGTAAACTAGACAGATAATGTTATCCCAGACAAGTACCTTAAAGCATATTTTAACACAGTTTAATTAAGAATCAGGGAACAGTTATCACTGCAATCAGTGAAAAGCATAGCTCATTAGATCAGACTATTATGGATGGAAAATATATATATATTAAACAAAATATATACTATATATATATATATATATATAAAACAAAACTATTTGATTGTTTAAAAACTACCAAAACAATGATTACATAAAAATCACTGCTAACAACATTTAAAGAAAGGTATTTTCAAAAGAACATTGATTGGAACAAATAAGTCTGTCTTCTAAGCAAAGTAATACAAAGGAATTTTCAGCTTTGCAAAATTACAGCTTGATTCCTGATAATTCAGTATACTTCTCCCTCTGCTGGAAAATCCATCCTGTTACACAATCCAAACATGCATAAAGATGAAGTATGATTATAACATATTTCTCTGACTCCTCCTGCTGAGACTTTAACCTAAACACAGCTCAGTGCTTTTATAATGAATGCTGCATAGCTTCAATAATTTATTCAATTTCCTCTTCAGATAGGAGATTCATTTTTGCGAGTGACTTGCAATCTGAAATCAAGAAATTATAACTGTTACTAGCTAAATGTTTCAGTTGGTGGAGACTTTTAAAAAGTTCATTATTAATTAACATATTTACACCTTCTAGCCACTTTTTTCCAGAATGGAGGAAAGGAATCCTGTACACGGACAAATTTCTAGAAACCCATCGTTTCTCAAAATTGAGAGAAGAGGGAAAATGTGTTAGTGTGCAATTACTTTAAGAGAACTTCTGCACACAGTTATGTAAAAGATAAACTCCAACCTTCATCTTCTAGAGATGCTGAAATCAGTGCTTAGGTGTAAACTGATGGGTGAAATCAATAACAGAGTGTAGCATGTAACCACACTAATTTGTAGAAAACTTTTCCACTCACATGAACACCTGATGGAATTACATGTAGATGCTCTGTACAAGTATTTCACAACTAGCATAACTCCTTCCATTGTTTAACATTGCAAAGAGGTTTCACTAGCACTTTGGAGTACAGAGGTTCTGGGGTAAGTGTATGTAAACTTCCATACAGAGAAATATATACGCAGACAGAAAGACTCTTTTATGTTGCTGTCTGTTGCTGACATACAAGCAACAGACAGTGATGAATTTGGGCTGGATACCCATCCAGACTCAAACCACTCCAATGTTTCCAAGAACCAACTAGCAAAATTTCACTAGAGTCAGCAGTTCAATTCCAGTATGCGCAGCAACCTCTGCGTTCAGTTTACACAAAGAACAATCAGAAAGAATGAACACATCAAAAAGCAATTTCTTAAACGTGGCATTTATTTTGTTTAATAGCTACATCACACACTTTGTGATGATATTCTTCAACTTAGTTATCTTAACAGCATCATGATTGAACCCAATTTCTGGAGAGAACAAACTGTAATGAGTTTTGAAAAACGGGAGCCTACTTGAAAGTCAAAAAAAGTAAGATCTTATTAAATGGAAAAGTAGCACCCCATGAAATCCTGTACATAGCTTTCAGTCAGCAAGGCCTGACTCAGATACCTCCTACATTTTATCTCCTTTTCTGAAAAAAAAATGTATGTACTATCTTCCTAGATCAACAGTATTTTAAATTCCTTGGTATGCACACGTGTATTAGCTACATAGCCAGCTAAGATAAAGGTTAAGAGGACTGAGGAATCTTGCTACAGCTTTTGTTCCTATTGGCCTGAGACATAAACACTTTGAAATATCATGCCCAATGTCTGATGACATCAAAACCAACTCATCCATTAGCAGAATTAGAATGGGAAATAAGAATTTGATATAAATGTCAATATTTAGCATAGCAATCCTGCTCAAGTGAAACTAGCAAAAACACCTCATCTCTGACAGCAGAAACCTTAAAAAGTAAAAGCTTGTAGTTTAGTAATGTGAGGAATGTTTTAACAATTCATGTCCATAAAGAACAGTCCTGTCTTCCTCTGGGCCCTGCACTGGCAATTTAATTCTTGAACCACAGATGCAGTGTGTCCCAGTCTCCCCCTCATTCTAGTCAATTTATCAAGTCTTCAGAAAATACTCCTCAAATTTATGAACCTGTTTGCTTTTGTTATTCTGGACTTCTATTTCTAACAGTTACAGCCTTTTTTTTGTCTTCTTCGAGATTAACTTAACACTGCTATAGGTATGACTGTCCCTGTGAATGGCTGGTGAAGAATGTTTTAATTACTGGTGAAGTGTCAATAAGAAAGCTATTTGTGTTTGTATGAAGTCTTTGATGTCTTGGGGTTTCAGAACAACTGATAACAACTAGTGACTGTTATGGGATACTATGCAAGCCTCTGGTATCTGGCCAGGTGGCCAAGAGATTAAGAAGAAAAAAGAAGCTGAAGGACGGCTGGGAGACAAGACCTGCAGGAAATGTTCTATAAACTTGATACAGTGCCAAAGGAATACAAAGGGGAAGGACGAGAAAAAAACTTGGAGAGGAAGACTATGAGCCTTCAGCATGAAAGATCCCTAGAGACCCCCAGAGGGACCACCGGAGACTGATGCGCATGCTCCAGTAGGAGGGACTGGATCCCGGAAGCTAATTATAATAATCTATTTTTTTTAGAAGTAGTAATGAATATGTATTAGTCTAGGAGCATAAAAATCAGCTACTTGATATAACTGGTGTGCATCCTGGTGGAGTGGAGACTCCTGGTGCACCCAGCGCTGTTTGCTTACCTCTATTCTTTTAATAAATCCTATTTTTTTATTTAATCTGATTTTGAAGATTGAGCCATTTCTAACAGTAATAATGATCAAACACTACAAAATTGCACTTTAAAACCTGTCTGCATCACCAGCTTTCCCTTTCAAGCAGCTGATCTGCACATGGCACATAAAGCACTGCTGAAAACTGCCCTCCACCCTGAACAGGTAGTACATAAGATACATAAGTACATAATACATACGAAGTTCCTGCAAACATTAAAGTGCTAGTATCTTTGAAGCTATTACTTTTTTAATCCAGGGAAGAGCTAAGACTGAGTTTCAAATTGGCATACATATGGACATACGATTAGACTGAAAAGAAGAAACAATAGTAAAGTAAATAAAAAGGTATTCAAAGACTCATTCAACTCAAACAAAATAAGTATCAGACCATAACGAATAATGCAGAAGATCTGAAAGTTGAGATAACATCAATAGAAACATGCAAAGGAAACCAAACAGAGAGGAACAGGAAACAAATTACACTGCAAGTTTCACACACAGCTGCACAATCAGTGATAAAACCAGAAACCTCTGAGTAGGAGGTACTTCCGCAGAGCTGTTTCAGAGTGAATCCCAGCTGGCTGATTTCTCTGCAGTTTATAACTTTAATTTACAAATCATAAGAAAATCCGGTATTTTCTGCCACTTTAAAATGTGATCACAAAAGATGCTGCTATAGTTGCCCTTCAGGCTGTCTCAATTTTCAAACAAAATTACTGCAGTTTTGTTCAAGTAAGGTATTGGATTGGGAATCAAAACTCATTAAAATTTTAAGTACCTTGGCATCATGCATTAAACTAACATACATCTTTGGCCAAGATGCAAATAAACCCAAGAATAAAAAAAAGAGTATTCACAACAATTTCTTGGGAAACAGGACTGGTCTAATCAACACCTACTTTTCCAAGTAAGTCACTACACCGACTGTGTCTATCAGCAACATTTACCTAACAATTTTCCCAAGGAAAAAAAAATAATCAACCTCTTCAAATCAACAGCACTGATGCTTTTCATTCCTTTGTCACTCCCTTGATAGGAAATAATAACCTAGATCTATGAAGACAGAATGTAGGCATTATGAAGAGAGGAATCAAAAATGAGTTTCAAGAATGACTGGGATTATGTACCATCCAGATACTGTGTGTTACCTTGGAGCAGACGTTCCTCTCCAACACCTTTTATATTTGGTCTATCCTCAGCTTCTTCTGAGATTGTCATAAACATTAAGATACTTCTGGCTGCTGGGCTGTCTCACTATACCAAGAACTAAACACAAAAGAACTTTCATTGAACCTTTAGGAAGTTCAGACTGCAAACTAGAAAAAGGTTCTTCACTGAGAGGGTGGCCAGGCGCTGGCACAGGCTCCCCAGAGCAGTGGTCACAGCACTGAGCCTGCCGGAGTTCAAGAAGTGTTTGAACAGCTCTCAGCATAGGGTTTAATTTTAGGTAGTACTGTGTAGAGCCAGGAGTTGGACTATGTTCAACTTTCAAAACTGGGTATTTTTTTTTCCCTTAAAAGTATTTGTGCACTCAGCTCCTACACCCATGCTAAGTAAATCTTTGACTACACACCTGTCTAAATCTTTTATACTTTTTTCATATCATGCACAGAAAAAGCTCAGAACCATCACCAGGGCTCAATGTATACTTACTGACTCCAGTACGAGATTATGTATGTATAAACAGCTTTGGGATTTTTTATTTTATTTTTATCCTCCCCCATTTTCCCTTTCCACAGGACTACTTCACCTTTAAATCCTAAAGGTTAACTTTTATTTTTAATTTTGCCACTGGCATATTTACTTTGAATTTCCTGCTGTACTGTGTAAAAGCATATATTTCCCAATATATGGGAAAACCTTTGATTTTGCAATGTTATCAAGCTGATTTATTTTGAGATATATATATTTAAGTTAAAGAAATACTGCAGCAGTCCCTGGCAGTGGTTTATATTTGGAAACAGTTTCTATGCATCTGAAACTAGAGGTACTATTATTCATAATAAATTAATATTTTGCTAAATTTATCCCATTCTTTTCCTAAATTGTCCACATTGAATGTTATTAATTTGAGCAACTGTGAATTGTGAACCGTGAATATATACATGTATCTGCATGAATACATGAGCCAATGGGTTGATCAAGAATTGCATGCTTTTCATTCTCTCTTTTACTATTGTACTTGTTTTCTGACTTGTCTCTTTTTAGTATGATTTATTATTCAGAAATCAGAAGAATAATAAGAAAAATAGTTTTAAATCAATAGTATCCAACCCACATTCCATTCACATGTGTTTCTCCTTACATCAGTGTTTGAATGAAATGACCATTCCCTGAATCACTTTAAACTCCCATGTGCAAAGGTAGGAAGAGCAAATGTAAATGTCTTTTTCAAGACCTAACCAAACAGCCATTTAGATTTCAAGTGAACTTGAAAAGACAATGCTATATTAACTCAAACCCAGCAGAATAACTTCACCCACTCTATTTACACACCACATGTCCTCATATGCATAACTTTTGGAAACATCTACCCTGGGATTGAATTTTTTCAAACATTCTCCCTATCAAAAAATGAACAGTTTGGTAAATAAAAACACATTGCCTCAGCCATTTCACTTAATCACCTGCAAGTGCCAAGAAACTGCAAACACTTCTCAACAGAAAGATAAAACTGCTTGAAAATTGTATCCTTGGTACCAAACTCATCATCTCTGATGATACCTCTCTGATGCCTATGTCTGATTTGTGAAGCTGAAAAACAATGACTGTTAGAAACTATGTTCTGAGTGTTCACTAGTTAGAAGTTCAAATTTTGGTAGAGTCTAACAAACTCTTGAAACAATCCAACACTTCCTTATGAAAAGTTATTCAACACATGCCTATTTTAAAGAAAAAGTGGTTGTTACCAATGTACTGTTGAAGATGCCTACTCCTCTTGCAGTAGCTCCTCTTAATACTGATGATCCTGTACATCTAATATACCATTATTATGGTATATTAGATGTACAGATTCTGGGTACAGATTCTCCTAAAGTCTCCCATATCCACACTGTTGTTTTTTTTTCCACATAGCTGAACCCAGCCAGGAATTTTAAATAGATATCCTAAGTTGTAGGGTTTTTATGCAAAAGAAGAAGAAATTCCCGTGTCAGTTCATTGCAATTTTTCTCATCAGTTATGATTTTGGAAGAGATTTTTTGTATTAAAAAAAAAAAAAAAAAAAAAAAAAAAGTATCTTATTTAGAGAGATTAAAATCTGACTGAAAATTGCAAGGTGCATGTGCAATCAGCCAGAGAAACCACAGCATTTCACTAATGACTAGAACTCTGTGCTATCTGGACCAACAGATGTGCTCAGTCCAACTCTGCCTTGCATCTATACTCTCTTGGTACAATGCTGTACTCAGCCACTGGGTGAGACAGAAACATTTAAACCCACAAACCTGGTGGGCCTCCACTTATCCGTATGCTCATTCGGTGATGTCAGGTTAACAACAGCAGGCAGATAGTCTTTTTAGAAAGTCCTTCCTTAAAAGACCTGTCACTAAACTAGATGGGATTTGTAGACAGCCAGAACAGACTATCTTTGTAACACTGTGAAATGTCATGCTGCACTACAGAAGTCCTATAGCTGTCACTGTGAAGCGTTCCTGCTTCATCTTGCTGAGGTGTGCAGGCATATTGTTACACTTGCTCTCTCACTTGATCTTGTTCCCTTCACTTTTTCCTTGGCTTTAAGCAGGTTCTCAAACAGCACCATCTCTTCCACTAAAATTCCTTGTGTGTGTAAGAGTCCTCATGTTTATAAGCTAAAGGCTAGTAGCCTTAGGCCACGTGTACATGAAAGAAATGTGCCTCATGGCAGTTATGCTAATGTTGTCACACTGGAACAGATACATACCACATACACGCTGTAACTTCACAAGTTCAGCTTATACCAGCTTGACTTTTATCTGGCAGCACAACAAAATACATTATGTAACTATAGTAAAAGGAACTGCCAAAACACAGAATGGGCTTAAGATAATGAGTTTTTAGAGGTTTGGAGCTGACTATCCATGACCGTCTGTCAAGTTCCATAGCCTACCTTAATATATGCTCTGTACTTTAAATGTAAAAGAGGGCTAAACTCCGTCTGCTTTGGGATATTCTTAATTCCAGTCTCTACAAAGCTGCCTTCCAGTATTGATAACAAGTCATATCAGACATCACAAAGAACTGTAAGTTATCATTTTAATTTTGCATTGCTAAATTTAGTTAATAAGAACAGATGCAGTTGCTTCCTTATCTACATAATTCTCTTTGTGCTGTTTAGAAAGTACAGGCTATGTTTATGGCTTTGTAAGTAACTATGAATCTGACGCTTTGTTTCCAAGAATTATTTTTCTTATTCCATCTTGACTGGAAATGTCAGAGCACAGCAGTCTGCAGAACAATCTCCATGTTTATGATTAAAGAGTTTTTCATGATATTACTCATTTCTGTGGGAGATAGGATAAATATATTCTGTAGTTAAAGACATACATCTGAAGAAGAAAAAAAAAAAAACACAAACAAACAACAAAACAATATTTGAATATTTCAGCTCAAGTCTTGTCAAAGGGAGATATGAGAAAATCAATCTCACCCTGGTCTCATTTTGATTTCCTGGATTCTCTCCATTCATGAAGCAGAGTATTAGCCAATCTGACTGGAAATATTATCTGTCCTAAAATGATAAGTATTACCCAGAAATGGACAGGAAGGGTTACTTGCTGAAAAGACAAACTGAGTGCTGAGCAATATTCAGGTTTATGATCAGTTATTCTTGCTGCTCAACCCAAGACTCGAAGTCAGCCACTTAACAACAACACCATCTCTTGTGAAATGGATACTGAAAAAGTACAGCCATATTCTGTCAGATGCTAACATAATCTTAGCATGTGTTGAAAAGAGAATAGTATACTACCAGGAAAGAAGCATGTAGATGTTTCATTTTTAGTAATGAACGCAACAAAAGTTTGGAACAAATTCATGCAAAGTCAATGACACTGAAAAGGTCATAAGTCATATTAGCTAAGCATTCCTTCTAAATTTGATATAAAAACTGCTGGTTTTAATGTGCTTGGTAAACTATGCCTGCCTTTGATAGAAGTCTCACAGTCTTCCTTAACAGCAATAGGATTTCATACTGATTAAGATCAATTGCAACAGGCTTCCTCTTCCACAAAGCCATATTTTCCCTTCCTATTGGTGAAACACACATTTTCCTTTCTCTGTGAGAGAAGATGAGAGAAGACGAAGTTTAAGTCCACCAACTCAAGTACCTGGATATGCCATCAGCATGTGTCCCATCCTACCCCCCGCCACCCCTCCTTCACTAAGCTTTTGTATATTTAATCTCAAAAATACAAAAGCACTGATATCACCATTTTAACTGATGACAAACAAACATATATAGAACTATACAACTTGCTCACATGTGAAAATACGGAATTGGACCCAAATCATTCCCATGAAGCTTAAAAGGTTACATCACACCTGTCGTGGTTTAACCCGGCCGGCAGCTAAACACCACGCAGCCGTTCGCTCACCCTCCCCCCTCCCTCTCTGGGACGGGGGAGAGAAATGGAAAGTGAAGCCCCTGAGTTGAGATAAAGACGGTTTAATAAGACAGGAAAATAATAATAACAAAAATAATAATAACAATAATAATACAATGGTGATAATAGGTAAGTAATAATAGTATGTACAAACAAGTGATGCACAATGCAATTGCTCACCACCCGCTGACCGATGCCCAGCCTAACCCCGAGCAGTCCGGCCCCCTCCCCCCAGCTAGCCACCCCTATATATTGTTTAGCATGACGTCAGATGGTATGGAATACCCCTTTGGCTAGTTTGGGTCACCTGTCCTGGGTCTGTCCCCTCCCAGATCTTGCTGCACCCCCAGCCTGCCTGTTGGCAGGACAGAGCAAAAGGCTGAGATGTCCTTGGCTTAGTATAAGCACTGCTCTGCAACAATTAAAACATCGGGGTGTTATCAGCACTCTTCTCATCCTAAGCCAAAACATAGCATTCCACCAGCTACTAGGAAGAAAATTAATTCTGTTCTAACTGAAACCAAGACAACACCCTAGGTGTACAGAGATAGGTTCAGAAGCTATGTTTCTATATTCATTAGATTACCTCTTTTTTTTTCTTTCTCTCCCCCCAACCCTACCCCTTTTCATCTCCCTCTCAACTCACCTTTTGCTTTCTTTCTCTACCTTTCTAAAAGCCAGAAGGGTACTAATATGACTACACCACGTTTGTGCTGCTGGAGTATGAAATTCCTATTGTCTAGCCCTTTTCCATCCTGAATTGTATACCGATAAAAAAAAAAAAAAGCACTTTTTGAAAGTCATGTGGACCTCAAACAGTTTTTCTGCAGGTTCTTTGAGGTCCACTTTTTACAAGGAAAAAAGGCTTACAATAAGTTTTATAGTGTATCAGACAGTGTATCAAATATAACCACTGGGTGTCACTAATGTTCTATTTAAAAAAAAATAATAATAAAGGACAGCAATTTACTAGCTTTTATGTGTATTTTCAGGTGGAAATATTTCAGCATGCTTTGGCCATCCCCAATCTCTGAGTCTTCATAAAATACCCACATATTTAGGACCAGCACTAAATTTAAACAGATGAATAAATGGGAGTACAGAATCTCAAGAGTTCTGTGTGCTTTCCCAAGAATCAATACTATTCCTGCCTCAACTCTAACTAAATAGTATTCAATTTAGCAAGCAACAAAATCCTGCCACAGAATAACAATACAGGAAAGCAGCTGTTTCTATGCTGTTGTTCTGAGAACAGACCAACCTAATTAGTTGGTGTCAAATACAACAAAAAAAGCCAATGTGTTCCTACAGTAAAAATCAACAGATCCTTTGTTACCATTGCTATCAATTGATAGCAAATCCAGCACTGATAAGAATTTTTCAGCATGCTTTGTATGACTGCATGGTTGATCTGTAAGTGAGCTTTGAAGGTGAAACTCTATAAATTTGTTCTCTTTTTGCCACCAGTAAATTACCTTTCCACAAGCAATACTCTGGTTCAGCCTGGATAAAGGAAATGTATTAAAAGGACATTCTTTCATCAGATCTAGGGAAGGGGGTTGTCAAGTGTCAGGTTGTCGACTTTCTAATTACTTCTTAACAAAATATGTACAAACAATAAATAGTTCAAGACAAAAATCCACCCTTTTAAAGCATGCAGTTTCTGCCAGAGCAGATCAACACTTATGTATATAGAAAGGCAGTTTTCTAGGTGTGTTATCTAAACAGATATTTTGATTTTATGTTTGAAAGATCAACACTAAGAATAACACTTTAAATCTAAAACTACTGAAATCAAGTTTATCCTTGCAGTTTAAGCATCTTCTTTTCTCATTAGCAATTCTATTTTTTCTTTGATATTTTAGTTTGTAAAAAGGAGAGCATTGCCCATTCCCTTGGTTCTTGAATATTGATCGTTATTCAAAAAGAGTAAGCTTTTTACTTCTATACGATCTTGCTATAATACACTGAGTGTAAGGAATACAGAAATATTACGCTAACAACAGTATACCTCAGAATAAAGTTTTATATCATCACCACTGGTTCCATGGTTCACATTTCAAACTAATCATGTCCAACTTAATGAAGGTTTCTGTTTGTGATGACTTTATGCTGCCTAATGGATGACAAAACGACTGCTTCCCTTCCTCTGCTACTTTGTGATCTAATTATAATATCAGATATCATCTGACATGAAAGTCTGTAGGGTCATATGTAGATAATGCATACGTAATGTACATAATATATGTTTCTTCCTGCCTCCTTTTCCCTGATGCTATGTAACTTTAACATTCAGTATGCATCACTCAGAGAATCCTGACAAGATAACATCAACAGATGCAGACTAGTTAAAATAAAGCACAGAAATGCTAGCAAATTTATCTTGCATTTTTTCCCCATCTTTACATTATTCATTAGATACTAAAATATACATTTTATGTTTTTATTAAAAGGAAGAGATAGATACGTAACGGAGATATATATTTGAACATTTTAACAAGTTGGAAAATGACCCTGAAATGATGTAAGCACACATAGGCCTGCATAAAGACAGAAGAATAGGGCTGAATTGCATTAACCAAGGTCCCAAGTATCTCTTTGGTAAGGGCCATTTCTAAATACATTTTCCTTGAGTACAGCATGAAGAGAGATATTCCGGGATCAGAAATACAGCTTAATAACTGAAGGTTCTCTCGTGTCTGTAAAGCCCACAACACCAAACACACACACATACATTGGAAATAAAGAACAAAGCTAAAAGTCACTATAAGACAAAGGTCTTGTCTCTCACTCTACAGGCAAAGGAAGACAGAATTTTTCTATAATCACTTCTCTGAACAGGTGGCCCTATTCCTACATTTTTTTTTTCTTCTGTGTATGTAAATTGGATATTCCATGTTTTTTGTAACCTTTCAGGTTTTCAGGGGAGAGAGGAATTGGTTTGCAACTATCCATGTTCCTGGAGATATTTTCTTTAACCTATAAAACCGTAATAAAAAGACTGAAAGCCTTCTGCTGTATTTCTCTAAGCATCCATTCTGTCAGTATATGCTCTTCCTGGACTATAAAGTGTTATGTGATGTTGCCCTGGAGGATGCTTAGTCATTTTTCTAAGGCACATACAAGAGTATTCCTTGGGCAATTATTCTGATCTATTTCACAGTATTGGTACTTACTAATTACTAGCAAAGAGGCGCAAATTTGCACTTTGGGACACTAAACTGGAAACCAAACAGTAAATATTTAAGAATAGCATAGCTGAGAACAAAGCTATACAAATGCATATTTGTTTGGCTACCATAAACCATCTGGACACCACCTTGCAGACAACACCTTTTCCCCAAAATGCAGATAAGAATCCAGAACTGTTAAAATTCCATCCTCCTTCCACTCCTTCTTTTTGGATCTTCTACTAGACATCCAATTCCAATGCCGTTCTACCTGCTGCATGCTTCAAAACATGGAGGAGAGAATTTAATGGAAGTGATCATTCATTTTCTCCCTTGACTGGTTAGGGCAAAGAAAATTTAGTGAATCATTTTGATACTTTGTGTAGGTGCTTCATATTTTTTTAAAATAGCAAATTTAAGGTCTGCTGAACTCTGAGATGAACTTACAGGCAAAAATATTTTACAATTGCACCTTAATGGGCAGACAAACTATGAAGAAAAACAATGTTGTGAGAAGCTTCCTTTATGACCAGTGTAACATCTAATGAGACCAGTGGTGATTTCTACCATTGGCAGAACCAACAAGTCTGAAGCACCTCAGTTACCATGAGGAACATTTTACCAAATGAATCACAGAACTTTCTCACAGCTACCACCAGCTGGCAGTTCTGAAATGCTAATGTTTGTTACCTTATGAATCCAACCCCTTCTATGTATAGTAGCACAGACTACTTCCCCTCCTACTTTATCCAGGGAGAAACTAAAGCAAATTTTGACACACAAACACCGCTCAAAAGGTACTTACGTATTTTTACTACCTTTTCTGCCAGAAGTGTGCTGTCGTCCCAGATTCAATAAATAAATAAATCACACTGGCTGTGCTGGCTTGTCATTTTATCTCCCACTTCCATCTGTTCATTTGCTCTCAGCTGGAAATAGGAGAAAAAGCCAGCAACATTCAAATACCCTGTTCCCTGGAACATGGAGCAGTGAAGAGACCAAATTTAACCAAAAACAATATTATATATATATATATATATATATATATATATATATATATATATATATATATATATGCACACACACATTTTTTAATGCACAATTTATGTATACTGTATATATTTTTTTTCCATCACAAATACAAATTGTATAGTCAGGTAGGTCAACATGATTACAAAATGACTGAACACAAGTGCAGATAACAAAATTACTGTAGGACTCTGGGCTCTATAGAGCAAAATATATAGACCCTGTCACTTCTCTTCCCCATAAAATATATAAATAAATAAATAGAGCTATTTTCAGTCTCTGCAGTTGGAATTGGAAAGAATTTCTGATGCTTTTGTAGCACCAGTTCCCAGATTTCCCACATTAGGTGGAAGAAGTGGTGGAAAGAAAAAAATAAAAATCACATTTTCGGCAGCTCAGTGTCTGACAATCCCAAATAACTTAATTATTACATCAACTGTTTTTTTTTTGTTGTTTTTAAGTTTTGGAATTCCTGCTTCATAGTTGTTCTGGTTTAAATTTAGTAATGTTTCAAAGTTTTCTGCAGAACAGGGATTTCAGTCAACAGCCAGCTCTATAAATTAATCTGTTTGTTACTTTGTTAGGAGAACTGCACAGATGGAGACTCTACACTGGTGCTAGAGGTCTAAGCACCCAAGCATCAAATTAAGCTGTTCAAACCATAATAAATTATTACATAGCTAGATTGCAAAGTAGCTGATTTATATCTACTACTTTTCTTAGTCATGGCAGGACTAAATAATTAAGTCATTTGCAGTGTTGCACCATCCCTCCTAGGCATCCCTCCTTTTCAAAGTTGGATTTTATTTTTTTGCATTTCAGGCTAAGACATAATGGAATAATTAATCTTTGTGCTGAGCCTGAGCCCAGCTCAAGAACCAAACAGAGAGAGCACTTGGCTTCTCTCAAGCTTGCTGTGGTTATTTCATATCTGTGATACAAAACAGAACAAATGCAAGGCTGACCTCACCGACCACTTGCAGCAACAGACAAGGGGTACTGTGCTGCCACCCACAAAATGCAGTTGGAAACAGAAGAAATTCAGCCTGGATGTTTCCTATTCTAGGGGATCTCTAGATCAATGAATCACAGAATCACAGAATTTCTAGGTTGGAAGAGACCTCAAGATCATCGAGTTCAACCTCTGACCTAACGCTAACAGTCCCCACTAAACCATATCCCTAAGCTCTACATCTAAATGTCTTTTAAAGACTTCCAGGGATGGTGACTCCACCACTTCCCTGGGCAGCCTGTGCCAATGCCTAACAACCCTTTCGGTAAAGAAGTTCTTCCTAACATCCAGCCTAAAACTCCCCTGGCGCAACTTTAGCCCATTCCCCCTTGTCCTGTCACCAGGCACGTGGGAGAACAGGCCAAGGTATCTGTAAAGAGCAATAAGGTCACCCCTGAGCCTCCTCTTCTCCAGGCTGAACAAGCCCAGCTCCCTCAGCCGCTCCTCGTAGGACTTGTTCTCCAGGCCCCTCACCAGCTGCATCGCCCTTCTCTGGACCCGCTCAAGCACCTCCATGTCCTTCTTGTAGCGAGGGGCCCAAAACTGAACACAGTACTTGAGGTGCAGCCTCACCAGAGCCGAGTACAGGGGGATGATCACCTCCCTAGCCCTGCTGGTCACAGTGTTTCTGATACAAGCCAGGATGCTGTTGGCCTTCTTGGCCACCTGAGCACACTGCTGGCTCATATTCAGCCGACTGTCCACCATCACTCCCAGGTCCTTCTCTGCCAGGCAGCTCTCCAACCACTCATCTCCCAGCCTGTAGCTCTGCTTGGGGTTATTGCGCCCCAGGTGCAGGACCCGGCACTTGGCCTTGTTGAACTTCATGCAGTTGACCTCAGCCCATCTGTGCAGCCTATCCAGATCCTCCTGCAGAGCTTTCCTACCCTCGAGCAGATCGACACACGCACCTAGCTTGGTGTCATCTGCAAACTTACTGAGGGTGCACTCAATGCCCTCGTCCAGATCATCGATGAAGATATTAAAGAGGACCAGCCCCAGCACCGAGCCCTGGGGGAGATGAGGAGAGGCAGAAGATAAGAGGTAGCAACTACTGCTCCCATCACAAGAATATGTCAGCAAAACAGTGACAGATGCTTTAGCTAAATGAAAGCTGATGACTCCAGATCAGGTTGATGTATCACAATGATGTGCTGGGACTGCGAACTGGAGACCATTTGAACATCAGAATATACTGCTTATAGATCCTATATGCTGTACTTCACATTTTTTAGCATGCTTCAGTAACACAGCACAGCTGGTGCCGAAACAGATGGAAAAACAGCTATCCAAGGTGTTAAGTTTGTGGCCCTACTCATACAGCTGGTCCTCTTAGTAAAACCGTACATGTAAGACCTTAACATTTATGCCTGATAAAAGCTGGTAGTCTGAGGCACTATACAGGTGGACCACCACACAGCCCTGGTGGGGCTGCACAGGCAGCGACAAAATAAAGTTTCTTTAAATAGGTTATTTGACCAAGAATGATGGCAAACACCCTTCACCAACAAACATAGCAGCAATTGTCATTTTTCATTTGATTTGCTTAACTCTGAAAAGGAAAACATAGACTCTCTGATAACTATAAGGTCATAATGAAATGAACCTTTTTGGGTACTTCATTAGTAATACATATGAAATACCATAAGATTCAAATAATAGACTGCTTGTCCTGCTACCTTAATTTCTGGATTTATATATTTGCTGGAATAGCAAAGCAAAGCAAAACATAATGTTGATCAGATACAGAGAAAAATATTGTTTACATTGATAAGGCTCCTTTACATTTATACCTTCCATGGAAATTCCAAATATTATGAACAAATAGATTTGACTTGTTTTCAGATGACTTTCAGAAAACAAATATCCATGGTAAAAAAATAAAAAAGCAAGTTTTTCCACAATTTTAACATAACAAAATTATACAATTTTCTACTCCTCTTACCACAGCAAACCTTTGTGAACAGATGGTAGTAGATCTGTGTGATGCAGTGGGCAGCATTTCCATATCATGCTGCTGGCAAGTATCAGTGACATTTAACTCGTTTACTCGTGCACACCCTCAGAACACACATGCATTGCTGCTCTGTCAGAGGTGTTTGGCACATACAAGTCCTCTCCTTAATACTACCACTTGCTTCCTCTAACCAAAGGTATTGACATTAGTTTCCTCCTGTGCCAAATGAGCCAGAATGATCACGGAATCAAAGAATGGCTTGGGTTGGAAGATCTAGTTCCAAACCCCTGGCCTGGGCAGGAATGCCACCCAATAGATCAGCTTCCTTAGGGCATCATCCAGCTTGGTCTTGAATACCTCCAGGGATGGGGCATCCACAACAGGCACTCACTGCAGCCTAACCACCAGCATAAGCCTAATTAAAGTTCTCTTCTTTACCCCACCATGAATTTCCACAGTATGTACAAGGGACTTCTGCATGTGATCAACCTGAGTTAAGGAATTCAAGAGTTTAGGGAGATGGAGTGGGAAAAACAAAAATAAAGCAGAAAGCATTGGAGGGGTGAGGGGGGATCACAAGCTAACAGGTAAGAAAACACAACAAGACCCCAAAGACATACACACACAAATTAAAGAAAACCTCAAACACTCTTCCCACCAAGTCACTGGCAAAAACTATGGATTTAATTAGGTCCAAATTTTACCTTTTGTCTCAACTTAATTTAAGGTATTTAACAGGATAGGCACAATGCCCTTTCAGTGAACTCTTTGCCCACTATCATTAATAATGGCTAGCATTCATTTCATTTCTCATATCCTGTTTGCGGTTGTGGAAACCAAGAGCATGTTTTTCATAGGCATCATCTTTATTACTATCTCAGAATTGTCTGCAAGATCAGAACACACAGCTCACGTCCCAAAATAATCCTAGAGATTCTCAATACTACATAATATAAAGATTCAAGCAAATGTCACTTTAACACATACTAAAGCATTGTGCAGATCAGTTTGAAGACTAGAGTAAAATCTACATGCTCCTTACAGACATTTTGATTGGCAAACAATCATCCTTAATTATCCCTGCACGGTGAATCTCCACAGTTATAAACCTCTACAGATCACTCAAATTCACAGGAGAGAAGGTTCAAAAAAAAATGAGTTGTTCCATTGATAATCTTCTGGGAAATATATTTAGCTTACTGTTAACAGTAACTTGTTTTTTATTATTTATTATTAGTAACACAAATCCCACAAAGGAATGCCAGTCACCAGTTTAAAATGAAGAAGGCCATAGAGCTTCATAGATCATACATGTCATCCCTGAACTGACCTCTGAGAAATCTTGCATGAAACACAATTTATTTTAGCAACTGAATACAGGGACAGCACTTTGCTCAATGCATGTGCCAGAAGTGCCACATCCTGAGTGGCATTTGCATATATAACATATATGCAAAGAACGTTATTAATACTTAAGGTATAATCGATTAAAAAAAAAAAAAAAAGCCAGGTCATTTGGTCATGCCAAGCAAATACCTGTCAGTCCCTTTCCTAGTAAATCAATTTGCAGTTGCCTCTGAACACAGGACTCTGTCTCTAAAATATTTCCTTAATCTAAAATAAATAAGTACATAATTAAATGGTAATTTAACACTTTATTAAGAAAATGACAGTAACTCAAACCTAACTCACTGAAACACTGCCCATGAGTATTACTGTTGCTTTCTACCTCCTGAAGTTTACTTCACTGAGACTGTTTTAGAAAGGATAAAAACAGCTAAATAATATTCATTGTAACTGATTCCCATGAATTTAGTTTTCATCTAGAGAGGCATATAAGTTCTTTGCTTCTTATGTTCACAAAGTGGTCAGACTGGAGATACTTGGTGAAAAAAGAAAAAAAAAAAGATGTTTAGTTGTTGTTTCTCAGGAGATTTTGTATTTTCAACTTTTTAGTCTGATATATAGAGAGAAATTATCAGAATCCTGTACAGTCCCAGTTACTACTAAGCACATGCTCAGTTCTATATCCACAGCGTTTTAAGAGTTAATTAGACAAGAGAAACTTGAGTTTAAAAATAAATGTCATCAGTGAGCAGAGTTGGTGAGAGATGCTTCAGTTATATCAGTAAGGAAGAATATTGATAACTATTTTACTTCATTTCAAATGGTCTTGACACGCTCACTGGAAATGCATAAAGCTTGTGGTCCCAAAGTTACCCATAGTAACCACATTTGCACTGCCTAAGCCACACCGCAATATATAGAGGCATTACACTGTTGTTCTCAAAACAAAAAAATACCATCGGGGTAACTAGCAATGGTTTGGCTCTTGAGTATCAACAAGGTCATGAAGCATATGCTACTGACTTGAATACTGAAGAGTTAATTATTAGCCCTCAAAAAATTACCAAACCAAATCAAAGCCCAGAAGCTTGCGCACAGATCAATTACACTGAACTGTGACCTGTTGCACAATGAACTAGTTCACAGTATCATTTAGTACATCTCTCTTCATGCTGCATTCCCTGCAGAGTCAAGAAACTCTTCTAGAGAGCACTTAGAAAAACCTACAGTTAGGTACTCATTACATGAGTTGTTCCTCGGAATGCTCTGTTGAGCACATAAGGAACACAAATTAAACTACTTGGATACTGTTTCCACTCCTTTTCCTCAACCAATGCTAATATACATTTATCTAGAAAAATAGTGCTTATTGTTTTTAATATAGCAAATGTAGAAGAAAATCGGTTCATAGTGACATTCAACAGCTAAATACATAAGTGATTTCATATTTTAGTTCCATCTACAGTTCAAAGGACACAAAAGTGACAGCTATAACATTAAGAGCTCAGTTGTTTTCACTTGCAACTTAAAAGCCCATATTACAATCATTTGAAGTGTAGATAATATTATAGTGGGCTCAAGGTAGTCTTACCAAAAGCCAGTGAGTCTTAAGAATCTGTTGTTTTAGGATACATTCAGATACACATAGGAAATAAGTTTGGCAGAATGGCACAGCAAGTAAAACGTAGATTTATATGTTGCTTTAAAAAAACACTATGTAAGTGCCAGCAAAATTCAAGAAGAGTACCAATAGGAAAGCAAAATGAAAATAAGAGAAAAGCTACTCCCTTACAGATTCTTGTTCTTATTGGAGTAACAATAGCTTTCTTATAAAATAAGGATGTATTAGTGACAAAGTACCATGAATTTGCAGAAATACACAGTACAAGAGCTACCAAGAAAGCAAAACACACATAAATTGAGTATAAACTTTTCAAATGAGGGTCCTGAGATTTTTTGGCATATGTTCCCCAAAAAGGCTTTTAATTCAAGTCTTCCTTAATTCTTCCTTGAAGAAACAGTCTGTACCTGAAAACAGGCTTCAGAAATTCACAATCGGAATCTTGTTCTGGTGTCCTCCAGTTTCTAGATAAGAGCCTGTACTATAAATAACCATGTTAAACCTTTACAACCTTAAGGACAGAAATGTCTGCCTCTGAGACACAAAAATTAAAACCTTACTGTAGCATAATACAACTCAATTTTGTTTCACCCTTCTTAAGGACATGAGTCTGAGGTTTTGTTTGTTTGTTTAAAAATATGACCAGGAGAAATGCCTGGAAAATCCTTCATATACATCTACTGCCTTCAAAACAGTCTCATATAGAATGCTTTACCATGGGTCAGGAAAGTTACTTGTATGTAATTGACTATAAAATCATTTGTTGTTTTACTGAATCATCATTTAGAGTAAAAGTTGAAGAATATGCACTTAGAATCCCTCCAGTGAGTTCACAAATAGCCACATGTATTAATCCTTTTCTTCCTGATGCTTGTGAGATTTATAGAGAAGATACACATGATCAGACCTGCAAAAGTAGAAAGCATCATTCTTCCATCTGATGAAAAATATTTATTAAAACAACAGTACCTCCTACTGTATGTTAGTATCTAAACTCTCTGAAAGTGATTCCAAACATTTGATCACTAAACATTCTCTATAGCATTAGCATTTAGCTACTTGGAGTAACTTGGGTTTACGTTGTCTCTGCTTTCTTAGCATTTGGGTATTTACAACAGAAAAATAAACAAACAAGTCAATCATTGCTTAAAAAAAAACCCATCCCATACAACTCTCTCCAAAAATTCTAGCCATCTGGAGCTGGCATCATGATTAGACAGACTGGGAAGGAAAGAAAGAAAAGCCTTGAAGCTTCTGAAGAAAAGTAAGATACAGGGCTTCCAGAAATCACCTGCCTTAGTCATGGAGTCAGCACTGTTGAACAAGTGCCTCAAATCCTTTGTGCTGTTTTAACTATCTGTCCTTTTCTCTACCCCACAATTTAATTAGATTACACTTTTAAAACAGTGGTTCTTTCCCTCCAGAGGTCTCTGATTGTGGTTTAAAAGAACTCTTGAAAAGATGCAATTTAGGAGCAGCTTTTAATGTTATTGTTTTTTACTTCACTCAGCTTCATTCTTTAAAATTGAAGCATTGGTGATTACAGGAGAGTAATGGTCCACAGCGGCGGACATGTTTAGACACCCAACTACTGCAGAAAGTGTTCAGCATTTATGTACCCTTGAGGAAGGAGAACTTTCAGTTTCTAGAAACATGATCTTTTAAAAATATCCAAGCAAAAATGGTGCTGTAACAAGGTCTTTTCAGGAGTATAGAAGTGATCATCCTTCACAGATGAATGTCTTCTTCAGCACACAATGAACAACAGTTTACAAAGTTATTAGGCCAATCCTATTCTGTCAGTAATAGCAAAAGTACAGCAACAAAAACACATTCCAGTTTAGAAATTAATAGCAGAGAAGAGGTGCCACTTAGTATGAGTTGAAGCATGTGATTTTCTCCAAGCTAACAGCTGAATTTGAGTTCGGGGGTGGGAAACATACAACTTTTCTTCAAATAAAAATACAATTTTTTCAATAATTCAGTGAAGATTTAAGGCAGACATCACGAATCATGAGGAAAACATTCACAGAATCATAAAAGCATTGTGCTTAAAAGCTGTGTGTCTCTTGTGAACAGGTAAAGGCCTTCAGCAGAATAGGAACTGACACAGTGGTCCAAACAAGGTGTGCTCCTCATTCTTCAAGATACCAACTCAAGAATGCAGCATTTAACTTTTGAAATAAAATGAAATGTGTCCAATATGGCTATTTATCTTCCATAATGTTTCTTCAGACCTCCCCCCCCCCCCCCCCAGGCTATGGGCAGAACATTTCTTTCATGTGTGCTTTAGGACTTCTTCTTGTGCAAATTCCACAGTATAGTCTTCTGAACCATTTCTTCCCCTCCCCATAAGACACTTGGATTTTTACCCTTCTACCACTAAGGAAACCTAGGGAAAAAAAAAAAAAGCCTATATGTTCTTTTGTTACTGTTGTTTTGGTTTTGCTTGTTTTATAATCATGATTTCTATACCAACATATATTTCCTTCTGATTATTCTGTATAATATCTTATTTCACCAAGCAACTATATTCCTTCCTACAGCAAATGAAAAAAAAAAAAAAAAAAAAGTTATTTCTCCATAGCATCTGTGTAGCTCAGTGCCTGCTTTCTAAATTTGGATCTCTCTCATTTGCCTCTCTCTCACTCATTTAGGAAGCCACAGAAAAGAGTGTGAAAGTCCCAACCTTTGAATACTTACAGGCTTGTTTTTCTTCTTTCCCTGTTGTTTGGAGAAGGCAAACAAAGAGTCATCCATACATACCATGGAAACAAGGTCATGAGAGGTCATCTAATCCATCCTACCAGACCAAGCCAGGAGCAAAGTACCCTAAGCGTTCCTAATACCTTGTTAAATCTCCACCTAAGGTGCTGCTCCAACTGTGGTTTATTAGCATAAATTAAACTGTCATTTTGGTTCTGTCCAGCAGCTGCTTTCCTGCAGTAATAGGACTTCTTCTCCCCCAGTTCCAATTAATTTCAAGCCAAAGGAGGGAATTCCTGGTCAAACAGCTTACAGTAGAGGTAGTGCTAATACTTTCCTTGCTTTGTAACCCTAAGCAAAGTTATTGAGCAATGCAACAAGCTAGTCAGGAACAAAAATGAAAAAAATGCCCCTTACGTGTTTCTTTTTCCCCTCAGAGAGAGAAGGAGGGGACGAATGGGAGAGATTGCTACATGTTCTTGTGCATAGAAACCACCGTTATATGCACTGAAAGCCATTTCAACATGAGATATTTAAGTCACAAATAAGGATGAATCAAGATAAATGAAACTCGATCTGTCAGCAAAACTCAGGTGAAAATATTTTTTTTCAGGAGGAATGGGAAGGGCTTATCTGCAGGTACTTGGAGAGCAATTCTTGCACAAAGGTCTGCTTCCACAGCCCCAAACACAGTATTTTACTAGGAAATCCCTATTTTGGCATTATTTTCACTTTAAAGAGGAATCTTACCTGCTTCATTCTCTGTCCCATAACAAAGTCACAGTGGAATAAGAGCGCCACACAAGTCAAACACTAAAAAATCCCTCACCAGCTCAAACAATGAGTCTTTCTCACAGCTGGCACACTTAAGAATTACCGGCACTCTTAGTCTGATTAGGTAACAGAAGTCTGAGCTAAAAGCCCGAACTCTCACCAGCCATGTCTGTCACCCAGTAAGATCAAAGTGGTCCTGCAGGTACTCTACTTGCACTAAAGACTCTTTGCAAAGAAAACCAGACAGCTTCACTACACCTAGGAGAGGAAAATGCTTTCCTTAAGATCATAGTGTTCTCCTGTCATCCTATTTAATATTATGCCTGCCTGCACTGATTTTCTATTCAAAAGCTCCTTATCTTTTCAGGCATTAGTTAAACTTTATTCCACTGATTTCCAAAAATATACTGGTTTTACCATTAAGTCCTCCTGCATGCATTTGAAAAATCTTACCAAAACAGAAACCAGTTGTAAGTTAGCATACATTTTATGTGGAAGTTAATCAGAAAAGTTATGGAATAGTAAGTATCAGTGGAAGCATGAGAACAGAACATTCTATAGTAGCTTCATATGTAACCTGGCCAACTGAAGATCAAAATGGTCATCTCCCATTTCATCTCAAATAGAGATAGCAACCCCTTTTAAAGGGAACAGACATTAAGTAGCATGGGAATAGGGTCAATCTTACTTTTTTGACATTTTTGTTGGGTTTTTGGTGTATGTTGTTTTTTTTTTCCATTAAAAGGTGATTTCATTATATTTTAATTTACCGCTGCATTCTGAGTAAACTCATTTGTTCAGTAAGAGATGTGTACTTTCAAGAAGCAGTATAAGGCAAGAAAAAAAAAAAAAAAAGCAAGGGGAAATAGAAACGTTGGGGTGCAGCTGGGCCTTGGGATGCAGGACCGATGCCTCCTGCCAGGAATAAATGAAATAAATAAAAAATAAAAAATAAAAAAAAATAATAAAAAAAAACTTTTATCTCCCTCCTGCTCCTAGGAGGCGCCCTGCCGCAGCCTCACCCCAAGGCGTAAGCCGAGCGCCCGGCACCCCGCGGCGCCTCAGCGGCCGCCCGCGCCCCTCCGCTCCCCCTCAGCCCCTCAGCTCTCCTCAAGCGCCCCCCATCCACCCATCACCCGCCCATACGGGCGGTTGCTGCTGCTCGCGCCTCACCTGACTCGGGCGCTGCCCGGCGCGTGCGCCGCCTCCCCCCACCTTTCCCTTTGCCTTCCTCTCTCCCGCGCGCGCGCGCTCCCGTGGCGGGCAGTGCCCGTGCCCGTGCCCGTGCCCGTGCCCGTGCGGCGGGCGGGAGCGCGGAGCCATCCGGGTCTCGCTCGCGCGGTGCTCGGTGGAGGCGGCGGTGGCTGAGGCGCTGCCGTCCCCGGGCGAGCCGTCCCTGGGCGAGCCGGGGTGTGTGTGTGGGGGGGGGTGGGGAGGGGGCCGCCATGCACCTCCACCAGGTGCTCACCGGCGCTGTCAACCCCGGTGACAACTGCTACTCGGTGGGCAGCGTCGAGGACGTCCCCTTCACGGTAACGACGGGGCGGGGGGAGGGGGATCGCTGAGAGGGGGGTGCTAAAGCGGAGGTATTGTGGGAGTACAGGCGGCCGCGGGGGCGCTACCGCGGGGCACCAGAGCTCTCCCGACCCCGCAGCCCCCCAGCGGGCAGGGCCAGCCCCGCCGTGGCCGTTGAGGGGGGGGCGGGCGGGCTGCGGTGCCCCCGTGGCGTTCCGAGGGCCAGGGACCCTGTGTCCTGGGCTGGGGGAAAGCCCCGAGCTGGGTGGCCCCAGCCTGGGGGTCGCTTCCTCGCCTCTTTTTCTTTTTTTTTTTTTTTTCTGAACGCGGATGGTGTTTTTCCGCACGGAGAAAATACTGTGTTGCACCAGGCATCTGAAGAGGCCTATCTGCTACCCATGGGCAGTTGGCTTCATTTACTGGGGTTAAAAAAACACTAATTTCTTTGGCAGGTGCTCCTGTAAAAGTAGATGAGAAGAGATGCCTTCGGTAAATTTCAGGGGTCTGTGAATTTACATAATAAATCTGCTTATCATCCACCGATAATTTCTTGTCAATTCCCATGTCGATTTTGTGTTCCTCAGTTTCTGATGTGCCTGTCAGATTTTAACGAATGATCACCTTCTGAAGCACTTAGCACACAAAAATCTAATCAGTATGTTGTTATTTGTGAATAAATTGTCTTGTTAGACTGTGTTAACATCTACAAGATATTATCCAAGACACAAACAAATTCCAAATTAAATGATATAGGGCATCATTTTTGGTCTCAGACAACCGCCATCAGACTTGTCAAATGTTTAAAGCTTACTTTAGATGATCACAGATGTCTAATTTCAGTAATGAATGCTTGAAATTCATAAGAAAAGGTGCCATCTTTTTCTTTCTTTCCTTGTTCTGCTGCTATGCAGCCATACTGACATTAAAGGGACCTCTTACTTCTGATATTTATAAGTAACACACTCACATTCGCATTCTGATGTGTTGTCTTTCCTGTAACAATTTGAAAAGTCAGTAAACTGCTGCTATAAAAGACAACTTTTTGCTATTTCTCATGGCAGTTTTGATAACATAAAAAATTAATATTGACATATATTACAGTTTAAGTAAGACTTTTCCAAGACTTCAGTCACTGTTTTCTCTGTCTGCTGTGACCAATTTTTTTTATAATATATTTAAGAAGTAGCTAACAGGATGGGGATGACTTTATAAATGTATTTCCTGAAATTCTGCAGCTGTAGCTTTCCTCTTCCCTTTTTCTCTTTTCTCTGTATTTGTGGTAGGCTTTTAACTTCCAGGTCAGTGTAGCCAGAGCTCAGATGATATGTTCTGCCTAAAAAATATACTGTTTTAAAGCTTTGCTGAATGGCATCTTAGTTATTCTGAGGATGACAAAGGGAAAAGGAATGTTTGCCATTCGTTATTTTTTATGTGCTAAAATGCTAGTATTAGTGACTCCAGGGAGTGAAACAAGAACTAGGATCGGACAGTTTTTTCTTTTTTTTCTTTTCTTTTTTATTACTAAATGACAGAAGTTCTGTTTTTGTCATTTCTGGTGATGCTTCAGTGCACTATTTGACTTGCTGTTGAGCTGGGCTTCCCATTCTCATTTCAGCAAATATTGTTAACTGTGTTTCCACAAAGGAATTCACAAAAGTTACAGGCAGTCAGTTGATATTTATATAAATGGGCCTTACAAAGTACACACCCTGGCTAAAGAGAAAAAGCACACAATATTTGAACCTTGTAGTCTACTAGGCAACTAATGTATTGTTAAAGCTTGTAAACTACCTACATTTTTGAAGCCATATTTGATTTTACATAGCTTTTGTCATTAAGCAGCCTTTTTTAGCTAACCCAACTTCAGTCACCAACCCTAACCCTAGGTGCTGTGTATGTTACCAGTCTGAGTTCCCGTGACCTGGAATAAGGTGGTTTCTTACAAAGATGAGCTGTGCTTAATCTGTTTGTATGACTTCTGCCCTTTGTCCAAACTCAAGGCTGTTTTTTTTCAGAAACTTTGAACAGAAGATAGCTGTTTCTAAGGTCAGTCTAGGTACCTGTACATAAGCACTTTTCTGATGGAGTTGAAAAGTTTTTAATTTAGTTTTTTAGTTTTTGAAAAAGCTTCTTGGCATCTTCCATGCCAGCACTGACACTTGGCCTGGAACTGTGTGTAATCACGGAATGGCTGAGGTTGGAAGGGACCTCCAGAGATTATCCAGTTCAACCCCACGCTGAAGCAGTATCACCTAGAGCAAGTTACACAGGATCGCATCCAAGTGCATTTTGAATATCTCCAAAGAAAGAGACTCTACAATCTCTTTGGAGAGCATGTTCCAATGAATTTCAGAAACAGTTGCAGGTAGAGTTTCCCACACATATGTAAACTTTGGCAATTAAAAAAGCAAAATGTTCTTCCACAATAACTGAGAATAGGCTTTCTGCTCTGCTGTGTATTTCTCCTCTACTTCATCCTTCCTGAAAAATCACTTAGTAAAAGTTTCATTTGAAATCCCACTATTATTTATTGCATATAATCTGTATGTTCTCCACTGTGTCATGTTTACACGAATGGCACAATAGCCTCTTAACTTCTGAGTCCTTAGTACATTTTTTTTCTGTGAAACTCTGTGTGTAAACATATTGTAAAGCATTTAATCACAAATCTGTCTCAATGTCAGTTTAGGAAAGCCTACTCTACCAGCACATGCTAGCAGTGGGCTTTTTGGACTTATTTTGCCAGTTTGCATTGACCATTTGTAATTCTGGTGTTTGGGAGAGAGAAGGGGGATTGTAAATGTTCTGTCTGTTGATAGCTGTTTGAAAAGGTTTCAGAATCCAGGTGGCTTCATTGCTAATAGGAGGGAATAGGAATTTCTTAGTCTTACCTGTTTACTATCTATAGCCACAACTTTAAAAAAGTGTTGTTATACAGGAGGAATACCTGAACTTTTAGATTATCTCACAATGCCAATACAGGCTTTAATTTAGGTTTTAATAAAGGTGAACTTTGTTTTTTTGGTTTTTTTTTTAATACCACTGGTGGCTGATTCTGATTTTGTTTCTTTGACACCATTTGCCATCTTGAAATGCCTCTGTACCCATAATAGTAAACGTTAGAGCTTGAGAACTTCTGGTCTATTTCACTCACATCAAATTTGGAGAGATTTGCAGGCTATAGAAAGAAGAGAATCGTTTTATATACAAAGAGAAATATAAAATAAATTTTACATATTTATAAAACATCGTTACGATCAGAGAACCAAACAGGAAAAGACAGACATGTGAAAGATGAAGATGCACATGCCTCTTTCTTAGTATCTGAAAATCAAGGATATAGCATGAACTGTTACAGTAGGATACACAATGTCCTGCTTTTTCAGAGGCAAAGCCTGGTGCTCCTGCATTCAATTAGAGCTTTGTCATTGTTCATTTCAGTGGTCCTAGCTCTTGACAGTTAGAGCAGACATTGGCAAACTGTAGCTTATTAGTTGTTTGTGAATCTTGCAAGTCATCCTTGCATTCTGGCAGTTTTGCAACTCCATTTAATTTTCTCTTTAAAGTTATCAGTGACATTAGAAATGGAGGTTGGCAAGAATTCCATGTGGGTGGTTTTAATGCACTTGTTTTATTCAGTGACTGCTTATAACTCCCGTTTGTCTGAGACCTCTGCACTGCTCTCACACATTACAGTACCTTAGCATCTTATTCTCTACCTTTACTTTTTGTATGGCTTACCAGTTTTCCATTCCATTTATCAGGCTGTGCAGATCATCACTCTGTTGCCACAAATATGGGAACCACTCTCCTTCTGGCAGGAGAGGTCTGTACTGCCATGAATGATCTCTCTGAAGATGTCAGCTGAATCCTTTAGAAAGAACTACTGATGTTAAATATTATGGCACTTCCCTATTCTTTGTCAGTGTAGGGTACTTCTACTGTGTTACTAGCTCAAGAAATGAAAGGACAAATTAAAAAGAATATGAAACACATTCTGTTCTAATGTAAATGTGCTAATATATTGAGTATACTAGAAAAGATTAATAAAAGTAATCAAATGTGAAACTTGTATTAAGACATATAAGGTGGTATGTTGTGGTGGTTTTACTCGGGTGGGCAGCCGAGCTTCACCACAACCGCGCTCTCACTGCGCCCTCTCCTCAAAGAGGAAGGGGGAGAAAATACAACACAAAGAGCTCGAGGTTTGAGATGAGAATGGTTTTATTAAAGGGAAAGGGAATGGGGAGAAAAAGAAACAAAAGAAACAATAAGGCTGTGCAGAAGCACAGAGAGAAGGAAAAAAAAAATCTCTACTTCCCCTTAATGAGTGATGTTCGGCCACGTCGTGGGAAGCAGGGCCTCAAAATGTGTAGTGGTTGTTCAGGAGGAACAGCCCCACAAGAGCCCCCCTTTTTATTGCTGAGCGTGGCATCAGGTGTTCTGGAATATCCCTTTGGTTGGTTTAGGTCAGCTGCCCTGGCAATGTCCCCTCCCCATCACTTGCCCACCCCCAGCCTGCTGACTCTTGAGGACTTGGAGGGAGTCGTGATGCTGTGCCAGCACTATGCAGCAATAGACACAACACTGGAGTGATACCAGTGCTGTTCCAGCTACGAGTGCAGAACATGGCACTGTGGGCTGCTGCAGGGAAAGGTGATTCCATCCCAGACAGACCCAACGCATACGTGGAAATACCTTTCAGTACTGGAAAGTGTATTGACCTCTGCTGTTTTGAAAAACTTGGAGACTATAAAAGTGAAAAAGTGAATGATTATTTTAAAATATGGGCGTGCCTTTTCTCAAAAGTGGCAATATGACGTACTTCTTAAATAAACTTAAGTTTTAAAGTAAATATACCTTTACATAGTTTCAAGAAACAAGAGCCATACTCAGAATAAATATCTACACTAAGAAAGTGACCCCAAAGCCAAGAGACATCACTTACTCAAGGACCCTGGAGCTGCAGGCAGCTACCTGTTGAGAATGTGTTCCAACTGAGGTCTCTAAAGAACTAAATCCCCTCTGTTGGCACAGGACATCGGGTATGCTGCCAGCTGCTGGTGTAGTCCCAGGCACAGGCAAAGAGAAGAAAAGATAAGAGTGACAGTGGTAAGATTTTACTTAGAGATCTCTGCATTTTGATGATTCTTTAAGGAAAAAAAACTTCTACTGTAAAACACCCTTTTATTTAAAGTTAACCTTTAAATAGTTAATTTGAAGTTAACCTTTTCAGTTAACTTCATAAAAACATGCTAAATAGTGTAATTATCCAGAAAAATGTTCATTTGCTGCTATAATATGAAGGGGTACATAGGGGACAGAGGAGGAGAAACTAAAACATTGGAATAAGCCAGATACTGAGTTCTCTTCACAAAGTAAACAACTGTACATAGCTATTAAATCTTTTCTGGTTCATGCATTGTCAAACTACACACATATATGCATGCATATTAAAGAAAATTAAGCACCCTTCCCCATATCAATTTTGAGGCACATGTCCCTAACTCCTTCTAACAGGACTGAAACTAGTGATAAATCTTGTTTAATTGAAATTGAAATTTGCAAGTTATCAATACCAACATTGAAACAAGGGATTATCTGAGAAGTTTAAGACCTTATTTTAAGTGGATCAGTGCCTTTTTTTGACTGTATTGAGCAACATTTTAAATCAAATCTTTTTAGCAGGTTTGTATCAGTAGTTATGAGGAAGATTGTTGAAATAAAAACTGAATTTGAATCTTTCGATTCTTTACTGTTTTAATTGCTCGCCCTTTGAGAAAAGTAGTGGGAGATTCAACTGCTTGTGAATATTGAATTCTGAATAAATTATTGAAACTGCAGGACTTGGTTCTATTTTTTTGTCTACCTGTGGGCATTTGTATCCTGGTCTCCATCTCCCTTCCTACTTGTGAATGTTTGTTTGACTGACCAGCATTTCACACCACCAGAGGAGTTGGTTTTGCAGTAAATTCAATATAAGAAGTTGGAGAACAATAAGGCAAAGAGATTTTCAGTTCAGTGCCAAAAAATATTTCAGTATCTCAAGTCTTTTTGTCTCCCACTTTCTGGAAGAAATCATATTCAATTTAAATAATTATTAAAATAATTAAATAATAAAATAATTAATAATTATTTTTTACCTCCCAGACTGGGTCAAACAATTACACAGCCTAGTCATGAAGGAACCAGGATATTCTCTTACACAGATAATGTCCCTCTAACCACCTTTTAGCAATTTATTTTTTTTTCCTCTCTCCTGCTTGCAGTATACTGATACTCTACTGTCAGTTCCTCAGAGCTTTCCAGAGTGATTGTAGACTTTGAGGACACATAAAGACAACACTGTGTCACTTTATTTTCGTGAGATGGCCTCAGAAGTCTTTCAGACAGTCTGCGTTTCATACCTTGTTTTCATTTTTATGTGCAATTGCATAGCTACTTTGAATATTTCATTGCTGCAGCTACCAGTAAAATTAGTATCTTCATTTCATGTTCAGATAGGCACTTAGCAACTGGGCCACGTCATACGGGACCACATCAAAACTTGCATGTTGGCCGGTGATGATAATGCTCACAAAAATAGGTGTTCACAAGCAAAATGTGTATAGCCATTGAACCTAAATTGTAAAATGTAAAACATGTAAAATGTGTAAACATGTTCTCAGTTGACAACTGTGCTAATAGACATCTTCTGGAGCAACAAATTGCAATACACTAAAAAAAAAAAAAAAAAAAAAAAAAGGAATAATTGTTTTTCTTTAAAAGTTTCTTTGCAAGGACATGCAAGACCTGTTACTTTAAATATTTTGGTAACAAGAAGGTCATTTATAGAAACACAATGATTTTCTGGGTTTCAGGAAACTAATAGCAAAACATTTTGTCACAGTCTTTCTGAAGTCCTGATATTTTTGTGTATTTTTTGCCAGTTCTCAAGTTGGGAGATGTAATATTCTCAGTTGAAATTCCACAACCCTTTCACTTAGAAACAAAGATCCAGAATTCTAGAAGTTTTAACAGTCACGCATTATGATTCTGTAACAGGCCCAACTGTTTGGAAGCTGTATGAGATTTATTTTCACAGTTGTGACTGAAAAAAATATTAAAAGCTAAAGCTTTATATATGCCAGGCAACACAATGTTTGGGGAAACGTTAGCACAAGAAACAGCTTACAGGTCTGCATATTAGATAAAAGTCAGTAATCTACCTCATGTTAATTTCTTCAGTCTGAGTATCTGCTTTTCTGCTTATATTGCAGTTTCCTTTTTGGTTGTAGCAGTGGCTAAACTTTCACTAAATTCAGCATTTTTCTTCAGATTTTCTCATTTGATTCTCCTTTCCAGGAAGATCTCTGCTTTATTCAGCTGTTGTAAAATTTCTGCCTTCTGTATTGGAATCTATGGAAAAAAATCAGGAAACAGACATCTTACTATAACTTTTCACTCTGAAACAGATTGTTAGTCTATTGATGAGAGAATGGGATTTCTATGCTTGAATGTGGGAATTTGGTGCAACAGAACATCTGGAGCGCTGAAGGGGTTTAGAATACTCTAGTGCATTAGGACAGGTAAAAGGTTGGCAGACATACATAGTTATCCTGCCAAAAAAAAAAAATACTGCAAACTATCATTGTATTATAACCTATTCTTAAACAAATTATTCAGGCTGTAGTTTGTAATGTACAATGAAATACAATATACCCAAGACAGATGTGTTATTATAACACTTCTTTTAATGCTCAAAAGTGCAGAAATTGTATTCTTGTGGAAAAACTTCTCTTTGATACTCTTTTTAAAGGGGGGGGCATATTTAAGGAATTTTTATGCAAATTCAATAATGAGTGCAGGGAACAAAACTTGAAAAACTTCAAAAAAACAACAACAAAGAAAAAGTGAAAGTACACACAGAGCTTAGGTTCTGTAATAAGTATTTCTTACTATTTCTTTTTGCCATGGAAGATTTAAGCTCACCTTTGCTAGTTTGTTTTGAAATGGGTTCATATTGCTCATGCCCTTGGAACTTGATAACATAAAAATTGGTTGCATAAAAATGGAAACCAACCCTTGTAAATCTGTTATGCAGGAAGAGTACAATTGTTCCTGTATTAAATATGTTTTCACTGATACTAAGGAGCAGCAGCGTTATATAGCAGAAATATCTTTAGGCTCTGCTTTCGTTTTTAAAAAGAAAGTCTAATATGGTTGTGTAAAGTAGCAATGGTGTAACTGCAAACAAAAAGAATTTTTCTTCATTTCCTATGATGCTGAAGAGAAAACGAAATTATAACCATGAAGATTTTTTTCCCTTGAAAGTAGAATAAATATTTTTAATATAATACTGTCAACATCTGACAGTTGACATTGTTTTTCAATGGGTGTTATACTCCACTGTCCCATAAATGTAAAAACATACATTTCCAAGGCAAGGTGATAGTATTCTTTATTTTATTGTACACTTAGTCCATAAACTGATCAAACCTCAGTATGTTCATATCTGTGCATAGCTGGACATACCCTTTCACCACTTTAAGTTTCTCAAGGTGTCAGCATCATCTGGCAGAATTTCTTTTCCCTCCTGAAAGAATCTTTCCTAATCTGAAAGACTTTGAAGAGTGACCCTTAAAAGTTGCTTTTTACTTGTTGCTTATCCTGCTGGTGTTACCAAGATAATGAGGAATAAACTCTCTACATAGTAATAACATAAAGTTCATTATTTGTGTAAATGGAGATTTTCACAGATTTTTTTAAAAACCATAATAATTCTAATAATAATTTAGTTGTTTGTCAGTGCTTTTGTAGATTTTTTGTTTGTTTGTTTTTAATAAACTTTAATTGTATTTCTTATAAATTTAGTTCTTTTAAAAATTATTTCAGGCATATGGTTCTGGCTGTGACATTGTTATTCTGGCAAATGACTTCGAATGTGTACAAATTATTCCTGGTGCTAAACATGGAAACATCCAGGTCAGTTGTGTGGAGTGCTCCCAACGACAAGGCAGGGTAAGGATTTTAATTGTTTGTTTGTTTGTTTTATAAACTTGAAGAAGGAAAAAATGAATACTCTAAATGACATAATTAAACATAATATGTTAATGCTATTACTGAGTTAATTTCATGACAAATATTTTTACTGATCTTTAACTTTCTGAAGGAAGCTTCTTATGCAATCCTCCTTAAGCAGAAGATTGTTTTATTATAATAGTAATTTATTTTTGTAAGTTTTGGGTTGGGGTGTGGGGAACAAGCAGGAAGCATCTTTTAAAAATTGATTTTATACCTTTCCAGGATGTACAATGACAAGTCTCACAAAATGTAGGAATATGTATTAGTTACTGTATAGCAATGGTATTAAAATTTTTGTTTTGTGAATGCCATTGTACGCTTGCATATAGCTAATGACAACAAGAATATATTCATGTATACACACTCACATTTGTTTGTGTATATTTGTGCTTCCTGCAAAGCAATGAATTAGAAGTTCTTTATTTTTCAGAAAAGTCTAGGCACATTTAATGTGTTTCAAAGTGCTACAGTGTGAGCTTTTGCAACTGTGTGGCCCTTGACTAGCTGCTCAGCTTTACTTTTAATCCACAAACAATGCATAGCTTTATTTTTAATCCCCAAACAATACTAAACAAACAGTCTAGATTGCTGAGAAAAAGAAAACAACTTTCTATGAGGTATTGCAGAGCACTGAGCAAATTTTGCTTATCAGTTTTCCCTGCCTACCACTGTTAGCTTGTAAACAAATTGGTTTTAGTATTTAGAAGGCCCCA
The DNA here is from genome assembly GCF_047663525.1 of Anas platyrhynchos. Classification (NCBI taxonomy): domain Eukaryota; kingdom Metazoa; phylum Chordata; class Aves; order Anseriformes; family Anatidae; genus Anas; species Anas platyrhynchos. The sequence goes on along the minus strand of NC_092597.1, from coordinate 3,646,572 downwards.
GTTAGAATTCAGGCAAGTTTAGCTGGCAAGGCCCCTGCACTACAGCCAAGCAGTTCCGGCGGGACTGGAAGAGAGATTCCATCTGCACAGGGGACTCCTGCAAGATCACCATGAACCCCTGGGTGCTTCTGCATACAGGACTCTGAACTCATGGTCAGTTTTTCTGGGGGGAGTGTGTTATTGCAACCTTTTTTTTTTCCTTCCCCCGTGTGAAGAGGAAGTAAGATTTCATAAGAACAGTAGTGAAACTTTTGCATAATTTCTGTATTGAAGACACCAAATCCTGAATGGGAGAAACTTAAACAGTTGTTCTTTTAAAAATCTTTTAAGCAAGAAGACAGAACTTACAAGATAGTCAAAAGTACTTATAAGCATTTGAATATTAGGAGCACAACCAGATTAAATTCCTAATAAAGACCATTGTGTAAATGGAGGTTTCTGTGAAAAAAAGTAGATGAAAGCAATTAAGGAGTGGTACAAGTACTTCAGTTTTCCCATTTACTGTTTGTCTTACCTGGCAATATATTTAGCTATTCAAATGGAATCATATTTCCTCCCATTTTTTAGTAATTACTATTTAGAGGTACAAAATGGAACACAAGATCACACTGAGACCCAGACACTAATAATTATTTCATTAGTTAGTTGTAAAGTAGAGAGAACAAGAGTAGAAGTAGTGAAGATATCAGCTTTCTCTTATGCATCAATGGTAGTTGCTTTAGAAGTATGTATTAGATCTGATGGACAGTGTGTATCCCACTGAACAAGATGTATTCTCTGCTTAAGCTAAGATCTTAAAGATGGGCTCATTCAAAGGTATGCATTTCTCAACTTCCTTTAGAAGGTATTTGTATAACACAATGAATTGCATTTATATTAATTTTACTTTTCTTGTTTGATTACACATAGAATTTGTACTGGAAATTCTTTAGCTACTTTGACATACTAAAGAGCAGCTAGACTTACCTACACTTTACATCTTGAGTCTTCTTTTTTTTTCCAGATTGCAGCATCATATGGAAATGCTGTTTGCATTTTTGAACCACTTGGTATAAATAATCATAAAAGAAATAGTGTAAGTATGTATTTCATGGCTGTAATTCAGTTTAGGTTCTTAGAAAAAAGTATGTCTGCCAGTTCTTATTGAATTGGCACACAAAAGACTAGTCAATAAACTTTTTCCACCATCCGTAATAAAATCGGATGGTCAGGATCATCTACTGTATAAACCGAACTGGGCATTGCACTTTCCCTAGTTCCCAACATCTCATGCTAGAGTGACATGGTGGTGAGATGGTATTTCTTTAAATTGGTCTATCAGATCTGGAGTACAGATATATGACTTGTTTGTGTATATGTGTTTCCAAGCTAGTTTTAACAACATGGTCATGACTGAATGCTCAAGTCTTAACTGTGCTCTCAAGTGTGTTTCACAACCTTTGTTGCATCTATAGTGCCATTCCGTATATTGTTGTAAATGTATGCCTGGTTTACAGTAATCTACAAATACATTTGTGTATGTGACAGATCCAGGTCAGGTTCACACAGCACTCTGTGATGCATACAATTTTTTATAAAACAACTGAAGAAATTATTAAAACTAGATTCCACAATCTGGCGCCGGGTCCTAAATTTGTATGTAATAGGCTAAATAGTAATTTTCTAGAGAAAGAAATAAATACAAATGCCTTTGTATTTTGCTGTTGATGTGAAAATTAATTCTTTATTTTTTTTAAACTACAGCAGCTAAGGTGTCAGTGGCTTAAAACAGGGCAATTTTTCCTCAGTTCTATGACTTACAACCTAGCATGGGATCCTCAAGGTAATGTGGAACTTTTGATGCATTTGTTCAACATTTGTAGTTGAAGAACTTGAACACAAATTATTTTTATTGAAATGAAATGGGAGAATGAATACAGACATTTTAGATGGTCCATTCTCAGGCAGTGTTACATAAAATGCGGTGCTGCAATTAGCATTTGTGAAGATGTGCTACCAAGTATTTGAGTGTTTTGTGCAAGATTTTAGTTTGGGAATCATGGTGTTAAGTTGCTAACTGGCTTAAATCACTACTTAAATCATTTAAATAGGATTTTAGCACAATTGAAGTCAGCAGTGTACCAAGAGAGAGAAAATGATAAAATGCCTAACAATATGTAGTATTTGAGATGTTAATGGCTGTTTAGCATCTTCAACAGTCATTGTAAAATATGATCTATCAATTTGTCATTTAAAAACATCAAAACAAACATATTCTTTCTTAAAAGACATTAGAAATTTAAAATGTTTTGATAAAAATAACTGTATAATATGATTGAATACCAGACCCAGTACACTATCATATTTAAAATGATTTCATAAAGTTGTGCTTTCAACTTTTTTTTAATAATTCTCATCAAAATGTGATGACAGATGATGAATGCATCATCTTGGTTTCCCAGCTTTGATGTTGTTCATTTTCAGGTAACAGGCTACTGACAGCAACTAACTGTTTGCAATTGTGGGCCCCACCATCTAGTGACATTCTAGAAGAAGATGAAGATGATCCTGACAATCAGATGAAAGATGATAAAGTTCTCCCTGTTCTAAATGACTGGAAGTGTGTCTGGCAGTGCAAGTGAGTGAGATAACTCATTTTGAGACAGATTGCAATGCCAACTCATATATCATCTCTATCTTTCTCTAGAAAACCATATTGTAAAATTTGCTTTTAAATAGGCTTAAAATACCATAAAATTCAAACAATATAAGTTACTCAAAGTAAAAATATTTTTCATGTGACTAAGTCATCAGGTAACCTTGTCAAAGGCTTGACTGTATTACTGGCAATATGTATAAATTGTCCCCCTTCTCAGCTTTGAAAGTAGTGCTGAGATATTGGATGAGACCAAACATAGGAGCAATAGCAGGCAGACATGCTATGCTGATCAAGATGAGAGGTGTTTTCTGAAACTTAGGAATCACAGAATCACAGAACTGTAGGGGTTGGACCTCGAAAGATCATCAGGTCCAACCCCCGGCCAAAGCAGGTTCCTCAGTGTTAAGAGTCTTGAAACGCTCTTTCTTCCCAGTTACATTTGAGATCCATGTTACGGAAGTGTTTCGTGATCTGCCATTTCTGTAGATATACAGACTTGGAAAGCAGCCACCCATAAACCTAAGTTTTGTCTGACTTTTGAAAACATTTTAGATTTTATGCCTATAAAGCACTGTGTAGGCTGCTTGCCTCTTTCAGCTGACCCATACATTTTAGTCATTGTGAAATAGCATTGCAAATTATCTAAAAGATCTTCACTTTCCTTTATTCCTAAGTCTTGGTTTCACTGGGAATAGAAAAGCAAGTAGAACAATATTCACATCTGTGATCTCATTAGATCTAGCCAGGGCTTGCCATACTTAATTAATTTTAATGTACTGGTTTTCTGTAGAGAAAACTGTGTGAGAATAGTAAATACGTTGTTTCAATCAAGCAGATACTCTTATGCTTCTGCCGTTTCTAAAGTATGTTTAAAGTTACAGCTATAAATTTGAATATATTTCGTATAAATAATGCACAGTAATACTGAATCAACTGAATATACATGGAATAAAAACATGGAATAAAAGACTTTACTTACAGTTTAAAACTTTACTTTTGTGTCTTTAGGACTGCAGTATCGGTACATTTGATGGCATGGTCTCCTGATGGTGAATACTTTGCAACAGCTGGGAAGGTAAAAACAACAAAATAAATAAGTGCTTGAGATGTGTTCCTTTCTTTGTCAAAAGTAAATAAGTAATTTAAAATGGTCCTATACCATATAAGTACATTATAGTCTGAGCTAAGTTAAATTATCATCTCCTATATAATACATAAATTTCACATAATTCCTTGAACTTCAGCAACAAGAAATTGGATTTAGCTATGTACTGTTACTGACTACTTCAGAATTGACCTAGAAATACATTGACATTCATACAGACATATCATTATATCATTATGATATAAAACATAAACATTTAAAATGGTGTAATATGCATATCAGTGCATAAATTAGAAGAGAATTTTCTATTTACAGTGAAGTCTGGGATCAGTTATCAGTTCCTAACTTCTATTTCAATTTTTCATATTTTTTGTCAAATTGCTAGTCAAGCTAAGATTTCAATTAATAATTCTCTTCAATTTTACTCTCTCATTTGAGTGATTTCCTTTGTTTTTTGAGGCGGGATAGTTAAGCATTTATTGCTTGTGCTTAATGTTGGTCAAATGATGAGATGAATTTTAGTAAGCTTTATTTTGTTACACTTACTAAAGAGGACAACTGAATCATGAGCTCTGTTGTTTTATGACTATAAACATAGTAACACCACCTTAAAAACATTACATTTGGAATCAATGTGATTATAAAATTAACAAAACATTTGCTTTGTTTCATATTTCTGCTTCCCATGAATATACATATATTCATGTGTATATATGTATATATGTATACACATACATATATGTATATTCCCCTATATATTTAAGAATTTGACTAAGTGTGTGAGGCTGTTGGTTCCAGTTGTTATTTCCTATTTGTAGGACAGCTCTATCTTAATACCTATATAAACTTTAATCATAATTCTTAACAGGGCTGTCTGTCAAAATTCTTTCTTGCAGAATCTGTGATTAGATACTGTATTTTTAGGTGCTTGTCAGGAAATACAAATAAAAGATCTCTCAGAGATAATTAATTCATTTATTTACTTTATTCTGTATCTGTACTCCAGCAGCCAGTCCTGAAATCCAGGGATGTGTCCTGCAGCTGTATACAATGTATTTTGGTCGTACTAGTAATGTTGCCCTTAGCCCACATCAGTGTAGATGTATTCCTGTCTCATTTATCAGCATTTGTTGTATTGCCGTATCAATATTTCAGTTGTCTTTCAGTTAACTACATCAGTGGTGCCCAACAATTCAAACCAGAAAGGTAGCATAGATTGTGCTAGTGGAGAGGAAGGTTGTATCATACGGTTACTGTTCAATTATGTGCCTATGCTCAGTAGATACAGTGCTTTCTGTGAAAGTAAGGTTTCCTGTGCATGGGAACCAACAGTGACTTACAGCACAAATTTTCCTAAGGGAGAAACTGATTGCTAATGAGTTTAATACTGTCCTGTGAGTGGCAGCCCGTTTCTGGGTTCTGTCTTTGCAGGGGAAAGGATGTGGGATTTAAGCATGCATATGTGATATGCAGAAAATGCATAGACAACCAAGAGGAAAGTAGAGAGCCAAACAGACTGCAAGAAAAACTACCTCTGGGACTGTTGTGTTGCCAGCAGAGTATTTATTTGGTCCTCCAACTCATTCCAGGATGACCATCATTGAAATACATGGCCTCAGGAATAAGTTGTATGGAAAACTGTAAATAGTTCTGTGCAATAGATTGAGTATTTATTAAAGATACTGGAACAGCAGTTTCCTCATCATTTAGCATTTTATTTTTGTGACGTTTTCACTTACAGCTATCTAATCCTGTGTCATTTTGCTGATTTAACTAGGATGACTGCCTCTTAAAGGTTTGGTATCCTGTGACTGGTTGGAAGTCATCTCTTCTGCCCCAACAGAATGAAGAGAAGAAATGCTCAGGGGTTGTCCACTTCTCATTTGTCTATTTAGCTCATCCTCGAGCAGTGACAGGATTTTCATGGCGTAACATTAGCAAATACATGCCCAGGTTTGAAAGATTTTATTTAAAAATAAATAAATAAATGTTTGAACTTTTTTTTAACACACTGCTTAAAATTTGGCTACAAGAACATGGTTCAATTTCTCTGCTTATACTTTCAAGAAATAAAAAATATGAGTATCTTCACGTATGCTTCTGGATTACCTAGTACAACAGTCATAGTCACATTAATAGGAGAGACTTATTTTAAAATATGGTCTTAACTTTAGTGCCTTCTCAGGTTATGCCAGAAAGCATAAGGCTTTGTCTTTATCAAATAGTATTGTGGCATTGGAAATAGAATATTTGCTTAAACAATTAGCACTTAGAAGCTTTGTTTTATATACTCATGTTTAATTAGCTGATTTAACTTTTCAGGATTGAGTAAAATTGTATATATTCTTCACATAATCCAGCAAGCCAGATAATTTAGGGAGTTTCATGTCCACAGTTTTATGGTAACTGCTGGCTTTAACAAATAATAACCATTCTATGTTCACATGCATTTTTGCTAATAATTTATGAGTTTATCTATCAACATACTAAAAGTCACTACTCATATAAAACGTTTAGTTAGCATAGAAATTTGGATGAAATAATTATAACTGCTAAATACCTGTACATTCCCCTGATTTTTGCTGTGTCCAATGCCTAATTTAATTTTATTGGATAATTCCTTGATATGTCTGTCTTTAGGGGTTTAGTCTGTAATGTGTTACTCACGTCATGTCTTGATGGCATCTGTCGGCTGTGGGCAGAGACACTGTTACCAGAAGATACTCTTCTGGGTGAGCAGATCTGTGAAACTAGCACTTCCAGCATTAGCAGCACCATTTCTCAATCTGGAAAGCAAAAAGACAAAATACAGCACGCCCTAGAGGTACAAGGCTTGTCAATTTTTAATTTCAGGATTGTTAAAACTTGTAAATGTTTACTAGAAAAATTAAAGTATATAGAAATATAATATCTATATGTTACATATTAGAACTATATCTAATATCTAGTTCTTACAAGCATAACAGAATAGTCTGAATTATTTTATATGAGTTAAGTTTATTATTAATCACTGAAGAAGTCAGAGACATCTAATAAGCTCCATGTTTTTAAAACTACTACTTTTTCTGTAACTAATTAATAGCATTGGGAAGAGACTAAATTTTCTATAGCTAACTGATAGTGTTGGGAAGAGATGATGTTTAATATGGAATATTAAGATGGTTTCATTCTGAATGGGTATGAAAATAACAGTAGAAGCAGTAAATAAACTCTTCTAGTTCTTTAATTATCTGATTTGATAATTACATTTCCAAAAGATGATACTACAGGGCTATGAGTTTCAGTGATGATCATGTGAAGTATATTAAATTTACAGGAAAAGAAAACATATCAATGTAAAAACAAAACTGTACAAACAGTAAATACATAACTATGCATTTATATCTTTTCTTTTTTTTAGTATTTCTTAAATTATGTTTTCTTATTATACCAGACAATTCACCATTTGAAAAATATGAGAAAAGGACAAAGGAGATCTTCAGTTCTTGTTACCCACACAGATGTATTACCAGACCAACAGGGTACTCACGAAGTTCAGCGTCACATTTCACACCATGCAAATGCACTTGGTCATTTCCATATAGCAGCAACCATCAACCCTAATACAGGTGAAATAGAACTGCTTATTAAACTATTAATAATATATTTTCACAAAAAGGAAAAAATAAATAAAGGGGGCTGAGGTGCATGTTCTTTGCTTTGCCTAATTGAATAGAAGGGATTTGTAGGAAGAGTGTTATTTCACAATTCTGTCATTTGGCTTTGAGTTTTGTAAGACAAATGAAGCTGTTTTTTTATTTTTATTTTTTTTTCCAAAATTCACAGACTGTCAGAATGGTTGTATTGCTTAAGCAGGGTCACCTATACCCAGTTGCCCAAGACCTTCAGCATTGTTAAAAGCCGTAATTTCGTTTTTGCACATCAGAAAGCAAAAGAAATTTAGCTACCTAAATTTCAAGTCTGCTTTGTACTTGATTTGGGGAGAAAACAGTATATGATGAACGGATTACTTAATGGGAAAAAAGCTGTACAAGATTTTATTAGCAGGAAAACAGCTGCTTTTTGTAGAATAATTTAGAATATTTTAAAGAAATGACTGAACAACAATCCTGTGTGTAAAATCAGTAAATGATATGACAACACTGAAACTGAGCAATTAGACCCGTTGAATCTCATCTACCAGTCTCATTTGAATCAATTGGTGTCAAGAGTTGGACTTGATGATCCTTAAGGGTCCCTTCCAACTCAGGATATTCTATGATTCTATGATTCTATGAATTGTTTTACTTTATTTCTTGATGCTAAAATGTCTTTCCTTTTTATTTTTTTTCTTTTTCATTTTTTTACTCAAAACATATGTAGAAACTTGATCTGTATCTTACCTGTTCTAAACGTACAGGCACAAGGTCTGTTCTGCCAAAAGTGAGTTAATTGTCTTAACCAAGATATGTGTGTGGGTTTATTAGATAAAAGGTTTAAGATACAAGTTTTTGATTTGTTTACAATTGTCCACAGATATCCCATCAGTTTTGGCTGGAACAGCTTTTAATATAGATGAAGGCAATGGAGGCTTTGTTGTTCACTGGTTGAATAATAAAGAATTTAATTTTACATCATCTATTGAAGTATTTATGCAGCATCTGAGAAAACTTTCTGAACAACAACTAGAACAAGATTTTGGTGATGTTGAGGTTGAAGAGGAAGAAGAAATGGAAGAAAAAGAGAGAAGTTTGCATATGAAATTAGATCATGGTTAGTAATCTTGATCTATAGCACAAGAATTATTCTGAAACACATTTATTTAGTGCAATAATTAATGCAATTATTTAACACATAGTAATGTATTACTAATCTAAAATAAATAGATATAGATGCAATTTTGGCTCCTATAATAATTTGGTGGCATGAAAAACTTACAGATGTACTCTCTGTTGGAACGCAGTAATAATAAACACAGTGAAATAGAAAGGTAGCTCTGGTTCTTTATTTCCATTTTGGAGCTATTCCATAAAGTTATGAAATTATAACTAAGACTTGCTCTTGATTCACCTTACAATCTCAGGACAGTAATGAGGCATGAATTGATGGCAAGCTTTAAGGAGGGTTGGACATAGCTCCATTTTAATGAAACTGCACTCTTTCCAGTAGAGGTGAGTTTTACATCTTAAACCTTACAGCACGCAATGATCCCAATTGTAGCTGTTCACAAAGGAAAAGGAAGAGAAAGACATATTTTGAAATTAATGATGAAAAACATGCCCTACCAGAAGGACTTAAGATTGCTTCAGGAGCATCGCCTTAGCCAGTATTTGTATTCCTTCCATGTTATTAAAGATTACAAATCCCATTTGTTTAAAATTTGAAAAACTTATGTCTTCCCTTGTATTCGTAAAGTTAAGAATGAAGAACTATCTTAAGAATTTGTAAAAATAAAAGCCTTTCTACTTAAACCAGTAAGAGCTATTAAAGACAATAAACTGATGTATATTTATTGTCATTTATAAAGCTTAGGTTCTTAAAATCTAGGTTACCATGCAATTTATGACTAAGACTTGCTCGTGTCATCATTCTTACTGCGCATGCAATACATACTACTTCATTACTTGTCACATACCATGTTTCATAATAATCAAATAAACAAAAAAAAAGACATTAATTTGGAGCCAGCATCCATATAAAATACCTATTTTTGTATAGTTGAGCAAAATGATCTTAGAGCATTGATGTTAAGTGTCTGAATTTTTATGGTTGTATTTGTTATTACTTGTATTCCATAGTTAGGATCAATAATCAAATGCCAGGGCCTCTCACTGTTGTACAAACAGATGAAAGATGTTTCTACCTTCAGTTTGCATGAATGTTCTAAGATAGCACTATTAACAGATTTTAAATATTGTTGTTTGGAGTGGAAACTGTAGTAGGACAATACCTAGAATTTGCAAAAAAAAAAAAAAATATTTTCTGTTGCAGACTTGTCTTTAGATAGAGAATCAGAGACAGGGACTGGAACAGGTTCTTCAGAACATGAAGATGGAGAAAGAGAGGGAAGCCCCAGAACATCTCTACCAGCAGGCCTACGCATGCCTCTTCCAACAGTTTTGTTAGATCGGAAAATTGAGTTGCTCCTAACCGAATGGAACAGAAACCCAGATATGCTTTTTACTATCCATCCTATTGATGGTACATTTTTGGTGTGGCATGTGAAGTATTTAGATGAACACACTCCAGGCATCTTTCGACAAGTTCAGGTGTTGTATATTTGAAATTGTTTTATTATTTATGATCTTAATGAACAGTCATTATGTTCTTGCTATTTAAATCTGGTCATCAGAATTACTTGAAATTAAACTAATTCCTGTGAAACAGTTGACATTAATTTGGACTTACACTGGGTTATTATATTCTAATTTTATTTTTTTTTTCCCCTCCAGGTTTCATTTTCTTCTAGGATTCCTGTTGCATTTCCTTCAGGAGATGCTAGTTCCCTTAGCAAAAATATTATGATGTATGCTTGCCCTGTCTTATTAAAAGATAGTAATGCTGTACATCAGAAGACAGTGGACTTTCCAGATAAAACCCTAGCAAGTAAAGGACCAGGCTTTGCTCAGAACAGCACAAATGTGAATATAATTTCTCCTATAGTGATGATGATTTCCAAACACATAGATGGCTCTCTAAATCAGTGGGCAGTTACTTTTGCTGATAAATCAGCTTTCACTACTGTGCTAACAGTCTCACATAAATTTAGGTACTGCGGTCACCGTTTTCATCTTAATGACCTAGCTTGCCATTCTGTTTTACCATTACTGTTAACATCTTCTCATCATAACGCTCTATTAACTCCTGAGTCAGACAGTTCTCAGGATTCTGACAGCATAAACAGAATAATGGATCCTATAAAACATGTAAAAGGTTCTTCTAGGCAGCAACTTAAAAATGCAGCAACCCGTACATTCTATGACCCAAATGCAATCTATAGCGAGCTGATTCTGTGGCGTGTAGACCCTATAGGACCTTTGTCATACACTGGAGGAGTATCTGAGTTGGCTCGAATTAACTCTCTTCATACCTCCGCTTTCTCTAATGTAGCCTGGCTACCAACACTTATTCCAAGCTATTGCCTTGGTGAGTATTCTTAGCAAGATCCCATATAGAGTTAACACTGGGGGCTATAAAACTATTTTTTCAAAATAAATTACTGTTGTATTTGGAGTATATTAACTTTTCAGCAATTTCTTTATATAGTGCCAGTGAACAGTCTTCCTTCATTTGAGACTATGCTACTTCAAAACAGCATAGTTCATGTGGGCTAAGAGTTTGTAGTTACCATGGATCACCTGGCATGGAGTAACTTCTTCATGTTAGTTAGCAATCAGTCTCACAACAGAAAAACATGATCCCATTCCTCAGTGCTTTAGGCAACTTTGCAGAGTGCTGTCTGCACTGACATGGTAGTTATAATGCAAGTGTGATGATGGCAGAGGTATCTGGGTTGTTGGCCTCATACAGTTACAGGAGGCAGTGGATTGAACAGAACTAGTGATTGGACCACTTGATTGAAAAAGTTCTAGACGTGTTAATCTATTAAGCCACTCAGATACTTATTTTTTATTTGTAAAGATGTTGTAGTAGTTGTGTACAATACTAAAATGTAAATTGTGTTGTGAATATCACATTATTAAGTTTCATACTAATAGTGCCAGGATATTTTATTATACTAAGGCCAATCTGACCTTTGCAATTTTTAAATGGGTGTCAAAGATTCTGTGCAACCTCAAAAATCTTAAATGTGTTTTAAAAGGCGTAGCATTTCTTTGATTTAAAAATAAAAAAAGCCCTTTGCTCACATACTAATGTTCTATCCTGTCTCAATCCCACGAAGGAGCTATTCTAAACCTTGTTTACCTTGGATTTCTACTCTAAATCATCTCCAAGAACCCTGAGAAGCTAGAGTCCCTAAGCTCAAGTTCCAAACACCTCCCTTGGAGGTGACAGTGAAGAGAATGTAATCATTTTAAAGGCAGCATTCTTTTACGTGTACTGTCTATTGTTTTTTGCATGTGTGAACAATAGTTTTAAGCAATAGTGAGTTCTGCTTAGGTTATTCAATGTTTATGAGGAGTTTTAGTTCCATAAATGAGCAGAAAGTTATTTTGAAGTCTAAATAATGTTTTAATGTACGTAATTTCTTGGGGTGTTTTTGCTTCAGTATTTTATGACAGTCACTTTTAGAAACATTCAGATACTGTGAAGTGGATTATAATTGACTACGTGATACTATTTCATGCTATTTTTTTCTTTAACTATGTTTTTTTTGTGTTTTCTGTAGGTACATACTGCAACTCCGCTAGTGCTTGTTTTGTTGCATCTGATGGCAAAAACTTGAGACTCTATCAAGCTGTTGTAGATGCAAGAAAACTTCTAGATGAACTAGCTGACCCTGAATCATCTGTAAGTTTTATGTAGCAATGACTTGAAAGTTTTAAAATAAAAATTAAGGTAACTTTTAAACTTTTTTTCCCTCTCCAGTGATTTTTCTTATTTCCTCATGTCTGTATACTAGCTTATATAATTACATGTTTTGCAGATGTCTGTAAACATTAGCAGACAGTAATGTGGATATTACTACTAACAGTGGCTGAACTGAAACAAAATACCCCTGATGAGTTTCCCCAACTTGTAGTATGTAGTGAAAGAAAAAACGAATTTTTTTTCTTTGTCTTCTCAGAAGAGGGGAGTCAGGAGCAAGTGGGCAGGTGAAGATAGGTGAAGACTAGGGTGTATACACTTATACACTAGGGTGTGTATATGAGGGAGGACAGAGATGATGGGATAGGAGGGAGTCAGGGCAGGTTATTGCTAAGGGTAATACTGGCTCTTATTTTTGCTGTTGTAGTCTGTTCTTTCTGTTCTTTTATTACATTTTGTTTCTATGACTGAGCAAAGTAAAATCTGGCCTTGTAACTATTACTGTATAAATAGGTACATTTTTCATTTTTCCATTCTTCTGTTATTTTTTAAGCTATCCTGCAAGCTATAGCTTGTCAGTATTCAGATCAGTCTGAGGAACCTATTACAGGAGCAATGACTGTGAATGCTCCAGCAAAAATCAATAGTACATTCCATTTATATATAAGCTGTATTGATTTTTTTTTTATTTATTTATTTGTTGTGACAAAACTGAAGGTTTAAAAAAAGTGAAGCAGTGTATTTGCGTTTCTCATAGTACCTATATTGTTATGTTATTATGAAAAGATAAGTCTTTAAATAAACATTTACTTTCTATGTAAATTGGTATGCTATCCCCATGAATAGCTGCAGACTGAAAACAGTGCAAATGCCCTGATGAATGCATTATTCATAACTGCCAAAATGACAACAGGAAGAAGCCTATTACTATTTACAGCAACAAGGAAAATTATAGCATCAGTTTATTGTAAATGCTTGCAATTTCCTTCTGTCTAAAGAAAAAATATGCTAACTCATCTCATTTTCCTCTGTTTCAGAAACTTATTGGGGAAGTGTTTAACATTGTGAGCCAACAATCTACTGCTCGACCAGGATGCATTATTGAACTCGATGCAATAACTAACAAAGTAAATAAATGGTTAATTCTTTAGGGTATCACATAAAAATGTTTAATAGCTTTGTTGCTGATTAACCTAATCTGTTGAAAATACAGAAAAAAGAGGACATTTCTCTATGGTGATAATGACTGCCTTGAATTTTTTGTGAATGTTGAGATACCTTGAATGTTTTTATGAGACAACTTACAGTTGTGAGGAGCTCAAAGCCTGTTGTTAAAGAGTGTAACAATATTTCTAGGCATAAATCTTGTTTAAAATAAACTTGACTGAATACTGCTTTACACCCATCATAATTTAAAGAAAGAAGAAAAAAAACACAACTGCCTCCAGAAACCCAAACAAACAAGAAGATCATCACCAACAACAAAAAACAAAAACTACTTAAGTCTTCCAAAATGTGGTAATAATAGCCTTGTATGACTTACAATTTTTTGTCTTTCTCATAAGACACGCTTTTACCTGTTAACTAATATAGCCATGTGTTTCAATCAATGAAATGATTGAATGGTAGTACTATGAAATTTAATTCATATTATTATTTTGATCTTTCAAATTCCAGTGCTGTTTTCTGTTAGGTAGCAGCCTGGGAAAGTAATTTATTTTACCATTTTTTACTTAGACATATAGACATTTTTGATACATACAAAGAAGTACTTCTCTATTTGACAACAGTTTGTTGTTTTTTTTTCTTTTTGTCTTGTAAGTATTAATCACATAGGACCTTCAATTTTTGGTTCAGATTTATCAAATATTTTTTAGAATTTTTATAGATTATTTTATGACTTGACATGAGGAGTACAGGGAATAGCTTAAGAGGTAAGAAACAGTCTTCTACATAAGACCTATGTTGTGGGAAAGACAATAGCAAGACATCCTGGGTGTATTTTATGTTTTCTATTTCTTTTAGCTCCTTAGTCATACTTTCAAGCCTCTAATGTCCTAGTATAAACCTTAATTAATATTTGTGGACCTTACCAACTTCTACAGAAATGGTAAATAAGTTAGTTGGGTCATTATTTTTCAGTATCTAAATCTTTCTTAAATGAATGTAGAAATCAATGTATCAATTCAGGAGGCTGAGACTAGGAAGAGCTTTACATGTAAAAAACAGCCTGCAAAGATTCAAAAGGACGGAAAGCTCTGGGGTCAGGAAGAAGCCCTCTCTCTTCTACAAGTAAACACTGAATCCAGTTTCCTTAGAGGACATCCCAATCATGATGGTGACCAAAGACTTTCCCATAATACAAATGTCATTCACGCATCATCTCACTACCTCCTTTATCTCCATAGCACCTGCTGAAGCTCTAAAAAAAAAACACCTTTTATATTGAGTCAGTCAGCTTTTGCCAATTTCATCCTGGTAGGATTTCAAAAATACCTGTGTGAAGAAAGATGCCTCTCCATGCTTCTCTGGAAAAAAATGTGTTCAACATGAAAACTTTGCTGTGAAACATTTTCCTTGTCTGCAGAAATGAATTTCACTGCCAGCAGCCTCCTTTGTAGAGGGGTGGAGGTACTGAAAAGAGGTCTGTTGTTGTCAGGAGGAACAGCTGTTGAGTTATAAGAGAAGGAATATGTGCAGTTTCTTCCTTTTATTTTGTTAGCAGATTTCTCAATCCATTGCAGTCATCTTTCCACTGAAGATTGATAGAAGTCTAAGAGTTGTTGCCACAGTCCTTTAGTCTATACCTAAAATAATAATAATAATAATAATAATAATAATAATAATAATAATAATAATAATAATAATAATAATAATAATAATAATAATAATCTGTCATTAGCTTCAGCAAAAATATTACAGAATTAGTCTAGTATGGTAGATTTCATTGAAACTGTTGGAATATATACACAATAAGTTCTAGAACATGCTGTTCTTAATGTAAGAGATGAAAATGTTCTGTTTTTCTGATGTATTAAGATAGTTTTCAAAATTATAAAAGAAAGTAATTGATCCTCAATTGATAGTTGGATTGTACAAAAAACATAATTATGTTAGTAAAAAATGTTGTTATACCATTCTGAAAGCGTAACTACTGCTTGATTTTACAGTGTGGCTCAAACACACAATTACTTCATGTCTTTCAAGAAGACTTCATTTTGGGATACAAACCACAAAAGGAAGATGTAGAAGGGAAGGAAACTGAGATATTTTTCCAGCCATCACAAGGTATAGTATAAGAATAACTACTATGAAGTAGGTACCAAAACTGTTCTTAAATACTGACATTTAGCAGGCATTTACGAGATTCATTTTTAATGAGAATATATTGAATTCACTGAAATGGCTGATTCACATTGCTCATATAAATCGTCTACATGGTAATGGTATTAAATAAAACTATTCTAATTTGCCTACAGTGAAATATTTTAACTTGTATGACAAGGTCTGTTTTTCAAAATGCTTTGTGTTATATTTTAAAGATGTGTACAAAGTAGACTAGAAGTGTATTTCCTGAATTAATATGTTGTTCCAGGTGATAAGGTGCATATGTCTGACTTTCCCTTTTATCCTATAGAAAGTAACTGGGGAATTTGGTACTAGACTCAAAAGTTTTTTTTTTTTTAAAAAAAAAGGAAGAAAGCAAGCACTCTGAGAAAACTGAAAACTGTTTTATAATCTAGCAGAGCAGTTCAAGTTGATTAGGAAGAAAAATACATCTAATAAGTTAGATTTGTCATTAATACTCAGGTTTGCTGTAAGTCAGTCTCTATTTTACTAAGTCTTCTATAACTCTGAACAAACTAAATGTTGATTAAAATGTTATTAATAGTACCATTTGAGTATTTTGTTTTGTAATCAAACAATTTCAAAGAGGAAAAAATATTTTTTTAGTATCAGTTTTTATCAATTGTTGAATGTAAACTTCATGATTATGGTAATGTCTTTAAATTACAGGTTATCGTCCACCACCTTTTTCAGAAAAGTTCTACCTAGTCGTAATTGAAAAAGATAGTAATGGCTGTTCTGTTCTTCAGATGTGGCATCTTCATCTCAAATCTGTGCAAGCCTGTTTAGGTGAGTGAGTGAGTAATTGTATTTTCTTAGAGATGAACATTTAAGTAACATAGCAGAAAATTTGAGGTTTGGTGTTGTAGAAGCAGTAGAAGAGTAAGGTTTCTTGCAAACATGGATTGCATTCCATAGCTATGACAATACAAAAATTTGTTAAAAGAGTGAGTAATATACTTAAGTGCTGGATTCTTTAAACTCTCAGTATTTCAGAATACTATGGATATCTTAAAATGAGTAATCATAGCATAAAATTATTTGCAGTACAACTAAGCAGCCAATACACGATATAATTATTTTCTGCATAACCAAAACAATGCTATGAAAAATACCTGATTATAGCATGTTTATGCTTTCTCCTCACATATATTTTTAACACTGTTTGCAATGATTTTTCTTTTGTGTAGCAAAAACTACTGAAAAAAAACCTACTTTATCAGAGAATAAGCTTAGTGTACCTGAACAGAAGACAGTAGATTCTTCTCCAGATATATCACCTGGCATAAGTCCCATTCCACGATCTTCATCAATCGCTAATCTTCAGACTGCTAGTAAGCTCATTCTGAGCTCCAGACTTGTATACAGCCAACCACTGGATCTTCCTGTTGGTGTAGAAGTAATAAGAGCAACTCCCTCAGCAGGTAAATTTAACTTTTTTCTAATTAATCCACTAATTTATCTGCTAGTTCATAAGCTAGTATGTTCTCAGCCTATAACTCTCTTGATTAACTGATACAGGCAACATGGGAATAAACGGGCACTCTCAAATCCATGTCCATGTCTCCCAAATCACAAAAAGTGCATTTTGCAAATCACTCCTTTCTTCATTGTAGCAATTCCTCGTAGAAAAGCTTTTTGTGAAACTTACTGCTTTAATGACTGGAAACTTAACTTCTAGTCTTAATTAATTTATGATCAATTTATAACCCCTTGTTCACCTTCCAACATTAATCTGATGCTTTTTTTTTCTTTTGACTTATGTACTTACCCCGTCTACTTCTGCCTGTTTGTCTCTGTGTCTCTCATAATACTCTTAAGTACCATAGTGCCCCTCTTAAGTTTCATTTTGGTAGGCTACACAAGCCTAATCTTAATTTCAGAATCACAGAATCACAGAATTTCTAGGTTGGAAGAGACCTCAAGATCATCGAGTCCAACCTCTAACCTAACACTAACAGTCCCCACTAAACCATATCCCTAAGCTCTACATCTAAACGTCTTTTGAAGACTTCCAGGGATGGTGACTCCACCACCTCCCTGGGCAGCCCGTTCCAGTGCCTAACAACCCTTTCAGTAAAGAAATTCTTCCTATCTGATTGAAGCTTTGTATTTCTTTATTATTCTAACAGTCCTTTTCTGAATTAGTTTAGTTCAAGTTTATTTTCCTTGAATAGTGACCAGAACTGCAGGTGATTAACATCTAAACTGTTAAGACTGTTATCCGTCTTAAAACATTTGCCCATACCCAGGTATGGGACAAACAAACAAACAAACAACAAAAAAAAAAAACACCAAATTGAAAAGTTCTCTATTAGTAGTTACAATGTTGTGTCTGTCTCATATAGGTATTTGACTTTTTATTACTGATACTAAATGTTTGTTCTGACTTCAGGTCATTTGAGTTCTTCATCAATATATCCAGTCTGCCTTGCACCTTACTTGATAGTAACATCATGTTCAGACAACAGAGTGCGATTCTGGAGATGTACTGTAGAAAAAGACCTGAACAGCAAAAATGAAGAAAGGGAAACATATCATTGGAGAAAATGGCCTTTAATGAATGATGAAGGAGAAGACAACAGCAGTACAGTCACCATAGTAGGAAGGCCAGTTGCCGTTAGCTGTTCTTACACAGGACGTCTTGCAGTAGCATACAAACAACCCATACAGCATAACGGTTTTGTTTCAAAAGAATTTTCCATGCATGTTTGTATACTTGAGTGTGAGTCTACAGGAGGATCAGAATGGGTTTTGGAACAGACAATTCAACTGGATGATTTAGTTAGGGTTGGAAGTGTACTTGATTCAAGGGTCAGTGTAGATAGTAATTTATTTGTTTACAGTAAATCAGATGCATTTTTGAATAAAGACAAATGCCTGGTGCCCAGTATCAAGCATTTGGTGCATTTGGATTGGGTATCAAAAGAAGATGGTTCACATATATTGACAGTTGGAGTTGGTGCCAACATCTTTATGTACGGAAGACTTTCAGGAATTGTAACAGATCAAACAAGCAGCAAAGAAGGTGTAGCTGTTATTACTTTACCACTAGGTGGAAGCATAAAACAAGGTATAAAGTCAAAGTGGGTGTTGCTTAGATCAATTGATTTGGTATCATCTGTAGATGGCACTCCTTCACTACCTGTTTCTCTCTCCTGGGTGAGAGATGGTATACTGGTGGTGGGAATGGACTGTGAAATGCATGTTTATGCACAGTGGAAACACGCTGTCAAGTTTGGTGATGGTGAAAGTGATATTTTCACTACTGAAGACACAGCAACTAAAGATCCACTCAAAGCAAGCTTGATAGCAAAGAAGACCAGTGTAATTGATGGGGCAGGTATTGTGGATGATGTTTTTGGCACTCCAACTGTAATTCAAGATGGAGGCCTTTTTGAAGCTGCTCACGTTCTTTCACCTACTCTCCCTCAGTATCATCCAACCCAGCTATTAGAACTTATGGATCTGGGTAAAGTTCGCCGAGCCAAAGCCATTCTGTCACATTTAGTTAAATGTATTGCAGGAGAAGTTGCGATAGTTAAAGACACAGAAGCTGGAGAAGGAACTGGTCCTAAACGCCATCTTTCTCGCACCATTAGTGTAAGTGGTAGTACTGCAAAGGATACCATCACAGCTGGAAAAGATGGTACTCGAGACTACACAGAGATAGACTCCATTCCCCCACTGCCACTTTATGCTCTGCTTGCTGCAGATCAAGATGCCACTTACATTTCTGAAGAAACTTCTAAAATACCTCAGGGATCTGAAGATCGTGTTAAAAGAAAAACAGAGGATCAGTACTCAGATCTATTCCAGATTCAGCCTGTCACAACTGATGACTTTATTGATTTCGAGCCTGAAAAGAGGGAAAGTAAATCCAAAGTTATTAATCTCTCACAATATGGTCCAACTTACTTTGGCCGAGAACATGCCAGTGTCCTTTCAAGTCACCTGATGCACTCAAGTCTGCCAGGCCTCACTCGACTAGAGCAGATGTTCCTCGTAGCTTTGGCAGACACCGTGGCAACAACAAGCACTGAACTAGATGAGAACAGAGATAAGAATTACTCAGGTTAGTAATGAGCATATTATTAAATTAACATTCTTGCTCTTCCCAGCTAAGGCAAACTTGCTCCTTGAGTATTTTGGGATTAAAAAAGCTGAAAGCAAGTATCAGTTATTCAGATTAGATACATTAGAGCAAAAAACATTTTATAAATTGCTGTATTTCAAGCATAATACTTTATCGCAAATAACAAATTTAGAAACATACATTCCTTACATGCTGCATACAGTAAGTCATATATATGCCCCTGTAGTCATCTGCATATTCTAAAGTCAGTATTTTGTATTTTACAGGAAGAGATACCTTAGATGAATGTGGCTTACGATATTTGTTGGCTATGCGCTTGCACACCTGCCTTCTGACATCACTACCACCTCTGTATCGAGTACAGCTACTCCACCAAGGTAATTCTTGGAATGTGGCATTACTTTCATTTTATCCAGTTGAGCTGACAGGACCTGATAATATTTGATTTATATTGTGATACTTTTATTATCTCCATATTAATTTTAGATGACACCTATTCCATTAAGGCCCTTGTTTTGCAACGTATATGCTTCCCTGCATGCACTGTGAACAGACAAAAATGTAAAGCTCTAGAACAGAAGAGAGATTCTGTGCCATTCAGTTTGAGCATGAATAATTTCCCCAACCAGATAACATACAAATTGTATCATATTTTAAATTGTTTCTGCTGGAGGACTGAAAGGTTTGCTTTACAGAAGTACAATTTTATCTTCCCTCTAAGATAATTTTATTATTTTCATCACAGCAGGTTTTTTTCTTGCTCTGAATAAATGCTGTTCTGAAATACAGAAAGAAAAGCAATTACTGCCTCAACAGCATACAGAAAGATTTCTGGGCCAGGATGGATCTGTCTCTGAGATTACATATTTTTGCTTCTATCTAGCACCATACGAAACTCAAGAACGTATATGAACAGGGTGCTGGAAAGGAATGGAGGAAGCACCGAGGGGAAGCATATATTTCACAGAGAAAGAAAAAAGATGCTTCCACTCTTTCTTGAACAGTTGTGACAAACAGTCCCTCTGACATCTACCAACACTCTTTGCAAAACTCCCTTTGCAAAAAAAAAAAATTTCCTCTCTAACATATTCCATTTGTTTATTAACAAGTTTTAATTTTCTGAATTTTATTATGTTATTGTTTAGGCCTATCTACCTGTCATTTTGCATGGGCTTTTCATTCTGAGGCGGAGGAGGAGTTGATCAACATGATTCCAGCTATCCAGAAGGGAGACCCACAGTGGTCTGAATTAAGAGCTATGGGTATAGGTTGGTGGGTCAGGAATATCAACACACTCCGAAGGTGTATTGAGAAGGTATTTTTATTGCTTACAAATATAGTTATGTGCTGTTATGCTCTAACAGATACTTAGGATGACTTGTGTAGAGCAGATCCCTTTGTACTGCAGCCCAGCTACTATTTTAACAGTTGTTTGTTTTTTTCCATATCCAGCACCAAAACATTAGTACTGTTAGATAATGTTGGCAGTTCTGATTTACCACATTTGAGTTAGGAAAGCCATTTCTGAAAGACCTAATCATTTCCCCCACATTTCACAGTATGTTTAAGATTATATTACTCTATTTTAAGAACAATCCTTCTTCAGATATATGTGACAGGATATATCTATTGATGAAACAGGAAATTATTCAATAATGAGTCTTATTTAAGAAATAAACATTTCATTTTCAAAATGCATAAAAAGTCCTCTTGTAAATTCTGTTGGGTTTGATACTAAAATAGTACAGAACATAAAAGGCCTGAGCAGAAAATAACTGCAGCTTTTACTCCTTTCTGGAGAGTCACAAAAATAGTGTTTTATAGAAATATACACCTATATTATATAAAACCAAAATAACATCAAATCCTATTTTCATGCAGAGCTTTTTTTGCGGGAGTTCTAATAATAGATAAAATGCAGTATATTTTTTAGATATCATTTTAAAATGTTTCCTGTAGGTATCCAAGAGATTTAAATTCTTGATTTAATAAGATTTTCAGCTTTCTTATCAAGTTTGATGGATTTGATTTATTACTAGTCTTTGCTCTGAATTACAACAATTAATGTACTCTTTGAGTTGTTTGTGGAACTTCATAGTTTACTAAATTTCAGAGGTTGTAAAAATAATTTATTTTAGTGTTACAGAATATTTGTTGAATCCAGGAGCAAAACTTAATTATTCTAGTCCTCTAAAGCTAATGCGGTTACATTGCCTAGTCCTATACAGGGGAAAAAAAAAAAAAAGGTCATTAAAGAAATACTTGTATTAGCTTACAAATATGTAAATAATGAATTGCAAGAGGAACTTCTCCTAATAGTATGAGTTACTGTAACACTTTTGATGAAAAGATTTTATTTTCATGGTTGTAACGTCCCACTGTAGTGGTGGGGGGGAGGTGTTAATATCTGGAGTAGTGCTGTTTTTCTGAACCTTAAGAACATTAACTGTGTAATGAGCTGTCACCTATCAAAAAATTAGTTTCTCCAAAACATTCTGAAAGAAATTACTGTTGCTTTATGTAAATAATGCGGTCACCCAGACCATCCTCTCTGACAGAGAACATACGTTCTTAGGTTAAAAGCAAGTTTTATATTTGCAGTAATAATACTAGATTTTGCTTACTGTAGGTTGCAAAAGCTTCATTCCAGAGGAACAATGATGCCTTAGATGCTGCACTTTTTTATCTTGCTATGAAGAAAAAGGCAGTAGTGTGGGGTCTGTTTAGGTGAGTTCTACTAGCTGTAAGTTTGATTAAATCATAATTGAACCAGAAATGCAAAACAGAACTCATTCAGGATTAGAGTTTAATTGGTGTTGTTCAATTGATTGTATCCTAAGGTTATATAATAAGTTGTATATATTACATTTCTTTATGCAGGTCCCAGCATGATGAAAAGATGACTGCCTTTTTCAGCCACAACTTCAGTGAAGACAGATGGCGAAAAGCTGCTTTAAAAAATGCTTTTGCTTTGTTGGGAAAACAACGCTTCGAACAATCAGCTGCATTTTTCTTGCTAGCAGGCTCACTGAAAGATGCTATAGAGGTATTAGCTTTTGAGAAATTATGTTTCAGTTTCTACTTTGAACTTCGTAACTGCATCCTTAAAAGCTGTTCTGCTGATCATTTTCACAGTGTGGCAGCAGAAAGGGGATGTCTGTACAAGACGCCCTTGTGCCCTGTAGACATGCCATTTACTTTCACACTACTGTTAAAAACAGCTTAGAAGATAATCTGAAGGCCAGAAGTATTCAAATACATCAGTTCTCAGTAGAATGGCTCCTGGGAAGAGCAGTCATAAACCCACTGGCAAAACTTTGGTTTGTTGTAATTAAGTTGTTGCAATGCTCTGTTCAGTTTCCAACTATTCTGCATTTCCTAATGTTAGAACATCAAGTTAAAAAAATAAAAAATAAAAAGGAAATCAGAGAGCTCTTCTGAAGCATCCTGATAATCCCTTTTTAGTGGAGCTGTGATGTTTCCTGCCAAAAGGGAGGTGAGAGTTGTCAGCAGGGTCATAACTTAGGCAACATATCTCAGGAGATAAAGGAAATTAGAGAACTTTTATTTATCCTTCCTATGGTATGCAGTCAGTGAGTCTTTACCTGTGAAAGTACATTTCTGCAGATGAGTCAGTGGAAGAAAATCTTTCCAGTGATGTGCTAACATTAAAGTTGAAAGCTAAGTTTATTCAACTAGCTATAACGTCTTTACCTTTACTACTGGTATATTATTTTTTTTGTCATGCTGATGCACTGCCATGCATACTAGAATTGCTGAAATAGAAAGTCAGATCACCTCTTCCCAAACATGGAAGAAAATGTCATTTGGATATATCTCACCACATTTTTGACTCAAAAATCAATATATACACAAAAGATCAGATATGAGATAAAAAATCTGTTCTGTAAACATATATTGCTATTCACTTCATTGTTGTTTTAAAAAACAACCTTTTCATTATAAAGAGACCTTTTCCCACCTTTCTTATCATAGGTGTGCCTTGAGAAAATGGAAGACATCCAGTTGGCTATGGTTATTGCTCGTTTATACGAATCGGAGTTTGAAACCTCTGCCACATACACCTCCATTCTTCATGAAAAAATTTTGGGTTGCCATAAAGATGGAACTGGGTTCAGCTGTACTAAATTGCATTCCGATCCATTTCTGAGAAGCATTGCATACTGGATAATGAAAGATTACACTAGAGCACTGGACACTTTATTGGAACAAACACCTAAAGATGACGATGAAAACCCAGGTAAGGAGAAAACATTAGTGTGATGGAATTATCTAAGACAGAGTAGAGAAGGGGTAATACTTTCTGTGTATGCACGTACTCCCTTTTCTTGAAATGCAATTATGCTGAAATCATTAATTGGATTATATACTAGCCCACTCAATTTCTTCTTCATTTTTTTTCCCCAATTTCTTCCAGGAGCTTCTCTCCAACCCCCCTGTATTGAACTTAGTTTTGCTGTCAGATAAACTCTGGAGGGCCTTCCTTGTTTGGTACTTCCCTATAATACCTCTCTACTACTTAGTGCTGGCTAGTCTTTTCCAGCAGACTTCAAGTTCTCATTCTTGCTTCTAGGAATCACCATTGTCAAGCAGGGCTTCCTATCCTGTCTCTTTTGAGATTAATGTTAAGTGACAGAGAGGTGGCTCCATACATTTCTATAGTATATTCCCTATCCTAGGAAAATATCCATCTGGCCTTATCAGCTTCTTGTAGGCTTAGATGAGTGGAATATAGCAGCGAAGCAAATGTATTTCTTATCTTTCTACTCATCCAACTCATACCTTTAATCTTTTTTTGTGGGGAGTAAGTAATACTTTTGCTTTGTTTTGGCAACTAGACCCCAAACTGTCTTTGGTTTTGTGTTTTGATACATCTTTGTAATGCAGGAAATACTGCAAAGCAAAATAATACCATTTGAAAGCCATTGTCAATAGATGTCATATCTGTTTAATTCCTTAGTTATTGTCAAGTCATGCAATCCTGTGGTATTCAGTTTTTACAATTATCTTCGCACCCACCCTTTGCTCATCCGAAGATACTTCAGCTCACCAGAAGGGACTTTGGCCACCTTAGGTCTAAAAACTGAAAAAAGCTTTGTTGATAAAATTAATCTTATAGAAAGAAAATTATTCTTCACTACTGCAAATGCTCACTTTAAAGTGGGTTGTCCTGTACTAGCCCTTGAAGTTCTTTCCAAAATTCCCAAAATAAGAAAAAAGTCTACTATACCTACAGAAAAAAATGTATCTAGTCCTCCAATACAGGCTGGTATTCAAGATTCCAAAGCCCAATGGGGTGGTGCTGGAAGTGGTGATATAGACTGGTCAAAGCCAATTCCAACTTCCTTTGCGCTGGAGGGTACTGTTGAATCTTCAGCACAATTTGACTGGAGTCAGCCAGCAGTAAAATTTGATGATGAACCTCTTACCCTTGACTGGGGTGAAGACAAAAGTGAGTCAGACGATGAGGGTAAGGATGTTGGCATAATGATGAAAAATTCAAAATCCAGTTCTGAGAATGAAGAACAAGATAAGAAAACCTCAGACATTAACGTCTCACAAACACCACGTGGAGAGATTTCTGATATTGGAGACACTGAGGTTGATGTTATTGCTGAACAACTCAAGTTCAGAGCCTGTTTGAAGATCCTAATGACTGAACTGAGGACTTTGGCTACAGGTTATGAGGTAGATGGAGGAAAACTCCGATTTCAGCTGTACAACTGGCTTGAAAAAGAGATTGCTGCTATGCATGAAATATGCAACCATGAAGCAGGTGGCAAAGACTACTGTAAAACATATACCAAAGTAAATGGGGATCTACTTGATCATGAGGATATTATGGATAAGCCAGACATTGGTTCCTATGAACGGCACCAGATAGAACGACGTAGGTTACAAGCAAAACGAGAACATGCCGAAAGACGGAAGTGGTGGCTGCAGAAGAACCAAGCTCTTCTAAGAGTTTTTCTAAGTTATTGTAGTCTTCATGGGGCACAAGGTGGTGGTTTAGCATCTGTAAGAATGGAGCTGAAATTTTTGCTGCAAGAGTCACAGCAGGTAAAGCAAATTAAATTAATTTCCTTTAACAAGTCTGAACAGTTCTGGACCGACAGTTTTGTCAAATGCTTATGTTTGTGCCTAGATAGATACCTCATGTTCTGCAAGTCTAATGTGTTTGGGGTGAGAACTTGGTATATTAGAGTTTTGTGTATCCATATCCTGGTTATTTGGTTCTTCAGAATCTGTTAGGGGATTACGTTACCTGTAATTATAGTACATAAATGTTGCTGTATATATAGTAGCTGCAGCATTATATTTATGTTGCAATGAAATTATTATATAGGTCCTTCAAATATTGTGATCAAAACTGTAAGTTAAATTCACAGTTGATGAAGTATGATAAAATCTCATTCTCTACACCACTGCAAATCAATGCAAGGGGGCTATAAGGGGTGAGATCTTAGTGTCAAGGCTCAACAAATAATACCAAGTCAGACGGTGTAGTGCATCCTTTTACTATATTATGGCATTTTCTACATTTATTTCATACAGAATAGATATTTTCCAGCAAATGTTAGTGACTAGTCTGAGCAAATACTCTGATAATGGGCAAATCACTTAACTGGCTCCAGTCCCAGGTTCTTCACATTTAAAACAGGAGCGATAGTTGACTGTTTTGGTGGTGGTGGACTTAGTCTGTCATTTTAAAAGGGGGGGGAGAAGGGATGACAAAAACCCTGTTCTTTTCCACTTGAGAAATGCAGATTAGTGCAAATTTGGCTTTTATTATTAAACTCAGATCAGTCACTACTATGTCAACCCATGCTACTTACTACAAATGCACACCTAGTTACTGTTTCTAAGTAGACAATCCCAACACTCCTTAATGAACTACATAAAAATACTTCTCCTGCACTAAATCAAAAAGTGTTCTAGCAAACTTGGCTATAAGGTCATTTGTGTTTTTGCAGTAAATAAGAATTAACTGAGTAGATGTCAGTGAAAGAGAATAAATAACCCTGGAAAAAGTATAAATAAAATTACTGTTTTTTGTTGTTGTTGTTTGTTTGTTCTCAAAGTAATCATTTTAAATGCAATCTTTTCTTTTAAACAGGAAACTACTGTAAAACAACTTCAGTCTCCACTTCCATTACCCACAACGCTACCATTGCTTTCTGCAAGCATAGCATCCACGAAAACTGTGATAGCTAATCCTGTGCTGTATTTAAACAACCACATCCATGATATTCTTTACACTATTGTGCAGATGAAATCGCCACCACATCCTAATATTGAAGACGTCAAGGTAACGAAAACAGTTCTCAGAAAAGGCTAAATGATTATTTATAAAATGGCATTAAAAAATACGCCCACAGAAATAGCATATGAGTTAACTTTTCAGCACTTACCCCTTTCACAATAATGGCCTTCTCACTTAAGCCTAATGAACTGAAAATGGTAGATAACCACGTGTTTTCTGACATATTTTGGAATCTAGTTAGTTCTCTTTCATCCAAATTCTGGTCAGTCATTCTCAGGAAAATATTCCAAGTTTGGATGTTCACTAAAGTACTGAATTCTTGGTCTTAATCATGATCCTATAACTGTCATCATCCAAGGTAAATCCGGTAGGGAGATTATGAAAGTAGAGATGCGAGGCTGTAAGATATAGCTTTCTCTTAGTATAGTAACTATAAATCTTACTCCAGCACAAATTTCTCCAGTTGTACTGATTTTCCTGGAATTGTGATGAATTACTTATCTGGCTCCACACCCTACAGAGAATAAAGTCTGTTCAGATTCATTAAGTAGACGGAGAAAAAAGCCAAAGAGCCCAAGACTATTGCATCGTTAATTAGAAAGATGCTAAATCATTAGGTTGTTCATTTAGATCAGTACTCATAGTCATTAAATGAATTTGATTTTCTATTGACTAGATGAAAGTAGAGAAGAAATAGGAAACTAAGTGGGTTGTCCCATTGCAAGTCAAAGATTTCTAAAACTGTAACCCAATGTCATTCATTTCTCATTTACTCATTATGCAATAATAAGCATCTTTTTAACTCTAAAAACTCACATTTCACATGCATTTTTATTTAAAAGAGAATTCAGAGAAAACTGACACTTACTGCAAAACTCTTTAGATAATTTATATCTTTAATCTGAGATTTAACATCTTATTAAATAGATGGTAGGAAAAGATGGAAACAAAGAATTGATTTTAAAAAAAGCTTACAGGCTTACATTTTTAGCAGTTTCACATTACCATTTTCATCACACTTTGGATTCCATCAGACTTTCCAAGAAATTTTTGCATTTCTTCTTCTATTTAAGAACTGGAGCGTTTCTGCTGCATTGCAAGGCAATAACAGAGTACTATTCTTGTTACTGAGAGACTTTTGAAAAAGATTAAGCATATGACTGAGGTGAAAACAAGATTATATATAAAATAAAATAATCATACAATTGTTACACAAACTTTTGTATTACCCATATGAAGCAACTAATACTATATTGAGCTATGATGTCATATAATATGGCTTCCAGGAACCATTCCTACTATAGAAATCATTATTACAATATTGTGAGAGTTCTATATAATCAATTATCTTGACATAATATTAGAAGGCATAATATTAGAATATGTATGTTTAGATTTTGACTGTTATTGACTAATCTCCATCAACCAGTTGAATTTTTAAAATACTGTATTGTAAACCTAGGGCTATTTTTAATTACCATTTCCTGCACTTGGTTTAAAACTGGGAGATTTCTGCATAACACATTTTTAAATGCTGTTTAGAAAGAAATATGCTTTACACACCATTTATGTATAATTTATATATAATTTACCAGCTGTTTTTATTTTAGGTGCACACGCTTCATTCTTTAGCAGCTTCACTTTCTGCATCCATTTATCAAGCACTGTGTGACAGCCACAGTTACAGGTACAAATAGAAGTTTTCTTAGAGTCCTACATTTGGAGTATACTTTGTGCATCCAAAATGGAAATTCTTCATGCTTGTGTCTAAGAAAAGCGATTAAATTACTGTGTATGGCTGTAGATAATTATACAGCTTACATTTTGTTAGCTTTGATACTCCAAATCAATTTTATACAGATAAAATAACAGCAGTTGTTTTTTTTCCAACAAATAACAGGACAATCTGCTGTCACTCTTAAGATGCTTCTGAGAGAACATTTGACTGCTGTTTTCCACAGCACATCATTGCTGTATAGGGGTGTGCAGGAAATATTTGAGCCTAACTTAAGTCAGGTTTCAGAAAGTTTATATTTAAAACTAAAACTGGAAGAGAAAGCTGTAAAGCATACAAAGTTTTAATTTTAAAAAACATTTTGTATTCCATGAAATTATATAACTCTTTACTTATTCTTGTAGAATTTTAAATGTTGCATTTTCTAACTAAAATGAGAAATGTACTATACTTGATTGAAAAAATATTCTAAAATCCTTTCTCATCAGAAAAAAAAAACAAATTGATTTGTATTTAGCAGTCAAACAGAAGCAAATCAGTTTACAGGGATGGTTTATCAAGGACTGCTTTTGAGTGATCGGCGCCGACTGAGGACAGAAAGTATTGAAGAGCATGCAACTCCAAATTCGTCTCCTGCTCAGTGGCCTGGTGAGGCAAAAATAATGGTTATTTTAAACACCACCCACTGGACAAGCTCCACATTTCAATATTTTCTCACTGTTCTGTAATACGTGTATAATAATTTACAGTACAACTTGATGCTAATCTTTCAACCAAATCTGGATGAAATTTGATGGATGATCAATGATGGATAAGTGTTTTGTATTTAGTTCTCAAATTAGTAACAGCCTTTAGCTTCTTCACATATCAAAACAAAAACAAACTTTATTGCAAAACCTTATTCAAAGAAGAGATGATGATCCTCATGATAAGGTCTGTAAGCTGTTACTTTGTTGTCCTAAAATGTTTTCTTCCAGTCTTTCTCACCCCCAAGCAAAGCTTTTCCATTAGCTGTTTAAACAGTACTGTCTTACATACATGCTTTACTTGCTGTAGCTGTCAAAACAGCTATTTTTGAGTTACTGACATAGATTTAGTATTTTGAAGTCAACTCTGGCAATAGTGCAAGAGGCATCAGTTTCACACGCAAACTGAACTGAGACACAAGTCAGAAGTCCCAGACTAAAGAAGGGTTTTTATTTCAATCTTTATGATTTTAAGAAAAATAATAATAGTATGTTTCATCCAAATAAAAGTATCAAGTGGCTATTAGTCTGTTTACCATAAAAAGTAGAGATGTCACATTGACTTTTTCCCTGTTTATAAACCTACTCATTTAATGCAGAACTTTTCCTCTTCTCTTTGCAGGTGTGAGTTCACTTATAAATCTTTTAAGTTCAGCTCAGGATGAAGATCAACCAAAGTTAAACATTCTTCTTTGTGAAGCTGTTGTAGCTGTCTACCTGAGTCTGCTTATACATGCCATGGCAACCAATTCATGTAATGAATTATTTCGACTAGCAGCCCATCCACTGAACAGCCGAATGTGGGCTGCCGTTTTTGGTGGCGGAGTGAAACTGCTTGTAAAACCTCGAAGACAATCAGAAAATATTCCAGGTACTCTGTTTAAAGGTCATACTAATGATTTGTAACTTTTAGTAACTTATTAGAGAAGATTTTTAAACACAAAAAAACAAGTAAGCATTATTTTAAGTATTTATGGGCAAGAAATCTGTTATGTTAGTAAAAAATCCAAAAAAATGTTAGTCTTTTTCACAGTTGTCCTTTGTAATGGCACCCAGCATATTTTGAATTTACCATTAAAACAATACAGGTACATAGTCTGTACTGAGAGTAGTAGGACTTGCTTTTTCCTGGGCGAACAGGCGGATGAGAGACGGTCTGCGCACGCAGGATTGGTGGAGGGGGATATTGGGAATGCTGGGAAAAATGGACAGTCAGCTGTCAGCTGTTGAAGAGAGCAGGTCACTTGTACTGTGAACACCTGTCGAAACGCCTCGTCACGGAGAATCGTGGAGCGCTTACTGAAGCAGCGATACGCAATCAAATTTTGTGTAAAGCTTGGTAAAATTGGCAAAGAGACTCACGACATGATTAAGGAGGCCTGTGGTGATGCTGCCATGGGTAGATCAAGTGTTTTTGAGTGGCACAAGCTGTTCCGAGAAGGTAGGGAAAGAGTGGAAGATGACGACCGCTCCAGACGCCCTTTGACCAGCAAGACCAATGAAAATGTGAAAGTGAAAAATTTATGTGGAAGTCCTCACAAGACTGCGAAAACACATTGCTCGTGTCCGCCCAGCCATCATCAACAATTGGCGGCTGCACCATGACAACGCGCCGATCCACACAGCGTCCCGCGTAGTGGAGTATCTTGCCCAGCACAAGGTGGCAACGCTGCCTCAGTCCCCCACAGGCCCAACTTGGCCCCACCAGACTTTTTCTATTCCTGAGAATAAAATCGACGCTCAAGGGGAAGCATCACGCATTGGTAGAGGCGCTTCAAGAGACCGTGACGAGGGAGCTAAACAGCATTCCGGTCCAGGCGTTCCTGGAGGCATACGAAAACTGGAAAACTTGTTGGCAGCAGTGTGTAGATGCGGAAGGGTGCTACTTTGAAAAATTCTAATCGTTTGTTCTATTCTCATGAATAATTTATTTTTTTTTAAATGAGTCCTTCTACTTTCAGAACAGACCATGCATTTACTCAGAAGGCAACTTTTTATTTGACCTGAAAATTTAACTGTAGTAGCGGTATTAATTTTAATCAGGACTTGAAGACTGAGCATTTGTTAGGTTAAAAAAAAAAATCCAGACTTCATCTTTGTGACTGACTGTTGTCACAAAAAACAAGAATGTCAATGGCGTAGAGTTTTTATTTTTATTTTTTTTATCTCTACTTAGAATGAATATAGAAAGTCTTGGATATAGACTTCTGCATTTAATTACTTTTATACACAACATAGTTTTCTTGGGATTTTTCCTTCAGTTTTTCTAAAACAACGATGAAAAATTTCAGTTCAAGGTAAAGCAAAGTGCTTAAACAGCAAGATAACAGCAATATTGTTAACAGCCAGCCATCACACCAAGTAGTTTTGACAAGTAGTGAAGAAATCAGTGTTGTGACACAGGGAATGTATCCCAGAAGCATGGTAAGCAACCTGCACATGGATTGCTCTGTGTATTTCCCAGTATAAAAGTTTCAGAATTATTAGTATACACCATTATTTTTCTTAATGTAAGAACTGATGGCACTTAGAATGGAATTGCCAGTACTTTTGTGACTCAAACTTGCATTTGATATTAAACTACCAGAAAAATAATTAGTGATGAGTAATTTTAACTCAGATGTTTTGATTCAAACAAGCGTACTAATCATATTTCTTTATGAAACTACTATTAGGTGCTTGCTTATAACACTTTTCAGTGCTTTCAGTCATTATTTTTAGTGAAGAATAGATGGTATAAATCAGTGCTAATACCTAGGTTTTCTGTATGTGAGAGGTAAGCCCTACTGTACATGTATAACTATTGCAGTAACTTGGAAACAAGTTACTTCTAATCTCAATAATTGCTGTCATTGATGACATTATCATACAGTCACCATTGGTCAATTAACATTCTGAATTGCATCATTGTAAGTATTCATCACTTATTTCTCTTTTACGGAGTAAGTTAAGTTTATTTGAGAATAATCATTTTAGGAATGATCATTTATTTTGACAATGTGTTAATATAAACAACTTTTTATAAAAAGTCATATTTTCTTTAAGATGTATTCTGTTTTCCTTTAACCTACAAGCTGCTACAGTTTCTGATGTTTCAGAGGATGTTAATAAAGGTTTGTAAAAACTTGCAGTGTAGATGAATGCTAGTGATGGCTTCTAAAAAAAGTTTTTTAATATCTAACTCCTTTATAATAAAGTAAGTGTAATCTTCAATGTTACCTGCTTAATGACACTTTAAAAGTCTAATTCCACATTTATATTTTGATAACTATTAAGATGGTCTAAATCATAACATTTTGCAATAGACTTCAGTTGTCACAAAGACTACTCAAATTCTTTTTGCTATCTTAAGAGTTCCTTGACTTATATTTTGAACCACTAATGCTGATTGTGCAGTTTACTGTTTAGTGAAATTTTATATATTGCTTCTATTTATGAACAGAATATCTTAATTTTTCTGTCTTAAGAAGCTAAATGCTACATCTACTGAAAACATCATCCAGATAACAAAACGTATTTCTTATGATATACCCAATGCTACGGTTATTGAATTTATCATAATGGAACTTTTTGTATGATTACACTTAATTTATTTAGGCTGGCTTTGATTCCTGAATTGGTAGAAGTTAGTACCAATAATAATGTTTTAATATTCTTCAATTATAAAATACAACTACTTTGCAAGATGCGATGTTAACATCAGCTTTTCAAATTATCTGAGTTTAGCACCACCTCTTCCTTCAGAAGAAATGGATAAACATCGTCGTCGTTTTAATATGAGAATGCTCGTGCCAGGAAGACCAGTAAAAGACAGCACTGTACCACCACCTGTGCCTGCAGAAAGACCCTCTTACAAAGAAAAATTCATCCCTCCAGAGCTCAGCATGTGGGACTACTTTATGGCAAAGGTAATTTAAAATGGAAAATATAAGTTCATAGAATCACAGAATATCCCGAGTTGGAAGGGACCCATAAGGATCATCAAGTTCAGCTCCTGGCACCGCACAGGTCTGCCCAAAATTTTAGGCCAGGTGACTAAGTGCACAGTCCAAATGCTTCTTAAATTCAGACAGGCTTGGTGCAGTGGCTACTTCACTGGGGAGCCTGTTCCAGTGTGCCACCACCCTCTCGGCGAAGAACCTCTTCCTGCTGTCCAGCCTAAACCTCCCCTGCCTCAGCTTGACACCATTCCCTCGGGTCCTGTCACTGGTGATTATGGAGAATAGGTCAGGGCCTTCCTCTCCACTCACCCTCGCAAGGAAGTTGTAGACAGTTACAGTTACAGTTACTTTTGTGAAGTTACAGTTCACAAAAGAGTATTTCTACTCCCTTAAGTTCTATAGGACAAAAATAATGTGAAATTTTTCAGTGCTCTTCATAGTAAGCTGCATCATCTTAAAAAGCTTTATCTTAATAAAAGATAGAGTCTCAAGTCTGTTACTTGCCTCAGATCTGTTACTTAACTTTCAAAACAGGGCTCTTGCTAATAATAGAGATAAACACTGTTCCTGTTGCTACTTGTTTGTTGTTTTTTTTTTAGGGAACCTTATTTATATGTTAAGTTGTTGTCATTGTCAAAGAGTTTAAATGATACCTAAACTAGAAGAGTTTAAAGAGATCAGAAAACTACTTTTAAAGCAGACTTCTATTTTGTGTTGCAGCCATTTCTTCC
The DNA here is from genome assembly GCF_047663525.1 of Anas platyrhynchos. NCBI lineage: Eukaryota > Metazoa > Chordata > Aves > Anseriformes > Anatidae > Anas > Anas platyrhynchos. Next base: position 3,612,478 of record NC_092597.1, on the reverse strand, counting down.
TTTGTCAGACAGCGGTGTAATATATGATTCTGATGAAAGCATTCATAGTGATGAGGAAGAGGATGATGCTTTCCTCTCTGACATACAGATCCAGGAACACAAAGATGCCAATTCTTACAGGTTAGAAGAGATTGCTACTGTTTTAGAATAATAATGTCACGTGCTTACCTTCTCTTCCAAATTAAAGAACATATAGGTCTTCTACACACTCCACAGGTTCAGTTGAGTATTTTTAGTGCCATGGTTAGATGTACCGCTGTCAGTGGGATTACAGGAGCAACAAATTTTGATCACAGTAACAAACATTTCCCCATTTGCTTTCCCGAAGAAATTGGGATTAGCAAATCAGAGCTGTGTTTTGGATTTTCTTGGTGGGAAGGGAAACAAACAAGAAATACCCAAAGAAGAAGACAAGTAATACCTGTCATCTTTTAAGACACAAGGAGCATGAGCTACTACAATGCCAGCTCTAGACTGATGTTTCAGAAAACTGATTCAAGTGTGATTGATCCTTAGTTCTTGAATTACAGACAGATTAAGAGAAAATGTTGCAAGATAAAATGGAATATAACAGATGAACTTAGCATTATAAAAGTGGAGAAAAAATATGTCTTTTTAAAATCTGTTCTACTTTTCAATTCCCTCTTTAGTCCTTACACTCTACAGGCTTTGTAATTTTAGTACCTGTGAGACTCTTTTACTTGGGAAAACTTCTAGCATGAATACCAAATTCAAGCAATTGCTTGTCTGTTTCATTTTGATTTAACTGGAGAATTTCAGGAGGTATTTCAGGAGGCTTGTACTTAATTCACATTCTTGCAGAAGCTCACATGTGCACACTCTTTTATATGATGTGATATGTTTTTTATGGAAAATAATTCAATAATCTTAAATTTATAAAGAGAAAGTGATGCTGACTGTTATGGGGGGGGGGAGACAGCCTTAAATTGCGTAGTTGATAGATGTCTTTCTCTACGTGTCTGTTAAATTTAAAAACCTCGGTGAACCATCTCTGCTGTTTTTCTCATCTGTGTATTAGATAGAAGGAAAAAAAAAATCTGTTCTGCAGACAGATATGTTAGTGTTGTTTTAGCACAACTAAAACTATTCTTTTTATACAGCTGGGCTCTTCTGCATCTGACAATGGTAAAACTAGTTCTGCACAATATTAAGAACTTCTTTCCTATTGCTGGTCTGGAATTCATTGGTACGTGAAATTCAGCTTAACATTTTAGTTTTCTTAACAAGTGTCTTTCTGTCAGACTTTACTTTTAAATACATCTATTTTACTTTTTATTTTAAAAGTTATGTAATTTAAAACACTATTTGTGACAGTTGCAAACAAATACATTTTCTTTGAAGATTTTTTTTAATTACTATTATTCTACTTTTTTTTAATATGTGCTGTAAGTTATATTATTTTTTCTCTAAGTCTTACTTTTTTAATATTTCTGTTTAGATCTACCTGTAACATCACCATTAGGCATTGCTGTAATAAAAAATTTGGAACACTGGGAACAGATTCTTCAAGACAGAATGGACCAGTTTGAAGGCCCACCGCCAAACTACATTAACACTTATCCTAGTGACCTTGGAGTAGGTGCAGGACCAGCTATTCTCCGCAATAAAGCAATGATTGAACCTGAAAATACACCATTCAAGTAAATATTTTTTCCCTAGAAGAAAAAACACATTCCTTGACATATTAAAGATTACTTCCCCCTAAAGCTAAACAGCCAAATGAAGCTTAGCTAGATCTTAGTTCCAGACAATGCTTTACAGAAACCATTTTCCTATGTCCCTATGTGACTTCTTATGCAGCCATCTCCTGCAGCTGCTTTTCTTATTCTGCTGCACTTTTCTCAGCTGCATTAAGAAAGGAAAATAAGAAGGAAAGAGGAGTTCTTGGAGGACGACAAATCGAGGGCATTAGCTCCTGCTAGGAAGACGCTATTCAACCTCTTTTGCTACTCCTCCAGTAGTAGCTATCTCCCACCCTACCTCAGCAACAAAAGTTATATAGTATATGCAGATGTCAATAGGAGAAGAGAAAAAGAGTTGCAGTACAGTCCTTATAAAGTCAATCCTCCTATGTTGGACCTGTGTCATGCTTGCAGGTATCTTTAAATGCAGATGTTGAAGGATATTTCCAACTCAAAAATAGTTTTGCTTTTCTCCATATACTAAAAAACAACTTTTGTTTTGTTAACTATATGTGACTAAATATGAGATATATAATTTGCATGGTTGGTACTGTAGGATTTTAAGATATTCTAACAAATGTAAAAAGAAAAAAATACATCCCTTGATATTTTCCATGTACAAATTAGAATTTAAATTTGGAATTTCATTTATAGTAATTTGGAGTCATTCTCCAAATTTAGGGATGGATGGGGGGATGTTATCTACCTTTAAATAAACAGAAGTCTTTTTCTTTTTCCTGCATCATCCAGATCAAAGGATTATTCAGCTCTTCCAGCAAAAAGGCTATGGCATTTTCTTGTGAAGCAAGAACTTCTTCAGGAGACCTTCATAAGATACATATTCACAAAGAAAAGAAAGCAAAGTGAGGTAAACAAAGCATATAACTTTATTTTATTTTTTTTAAGAAAGCTCAGTTATAACTGTTCTTCAGTTTCTTCAGCATCTTTTAAATTTTCTTCCAAATTTTATTGGCATTTCAATTTCTTTCATTTTACAGTGTTTTTCATTTAGTCAACATGACTATCATGTTGTTTATTGAAATACTAACTGAACCAAATATTTTTAGACAAGACATATTTCACCTTACCTTTATGTATTTGAATACTGTCCTAGTAAAGAAAAATAACATTTACAATAAAGGTAACAAGTAAATAAACTTGAGTATTCATATATTTTTTGTTGTCATATTGAAAAATAAATTTCAATGAGCTATTACTTTGTGTATATGTATATATGCATGAGTAATATATACATATAAAAGTAATATTATATAATAATATATAATATGGGGTTTTATGAATTGTACCAGTTACAACCGTAATGAGTTGTAATTGTAAATTTTAACCAACACCAGTACCATACAGAATAACTATACTATTTAATATCTTTAAGGTTTCTTGTAAGTATGGAGTTTGTGTGTGCATTACTCCTCCATTTATTTGCTATATCATACATTTTGTGTTCATCTAGGAGGCATTACATTTTAAGTGAGTTTGTTTAGATTGCTGTCATAGTTCCTGTGCCTTTTATAAGAAGTTAATAATACATTTGTCATCATTTGCTTACAGAGTGGCCTTTAAAATCTAGTTTGGAATGTTTCATTCTTTTTTATATTTGTTTGTGCATGTGTTTTGTGTTTGTGACTGTGTGATGTTATGTAGTCTGTAGAAGATCGTGTGGAGCAGGTCAAACAAAACTGCGTAGCAGAAGATCACAAAAACAAGGTAGTATCCCTTCTCCCAAACCTCCAGCACATTCTTAAAAGTTCTGTGGAACTGGCTTTTCTTTCTCTAATGTGACTAACAGAAGCTATGTGTTCTGTGTAGTTTGTGTGGCAGGCTTTTAATCAGTGAATGAATTAACTTTGGATGTCCTATAATTGGGATGAGTGAACACCTTGTAAACAGTGTTGCGCACACAACTTTGTGTTTCTTACACTCAGACATAACTTCTGACTTTTAGATCACCAAAGCATATGATAATTCTAAAGTTTGCTTCCTAAACAATGCTGAGGCCACTGAACTTTTCTTGCATGAATTTTGTATCGACTTTTGCAGTCTGAATGTACCACTACAAAATGGATTTTCACTCTAAGTAAAATTTCTCATAAATGTTTTGTAGGTCGAAGCAGATCTTGGCTACCCTGGAGGAAAAGCAAAAATCATTCACAAAGAATCAGATATGATAATGGCATTTGCAGTTAATAAAGTAAGCCTTAAATATTACTAGGATGTGCAATAAATATTAATTAAAGTTAGTATAAGTTTTTTATTTGTTCTGCATAGGCAAACAGCAATGAAATTGTTTTGGCATCTACACACGATGTTCAAGAACTTGATATTTCAGCTCTACTTGCTGCTCAGTCATTTATATGGATTGGGGAAGAATATGACAGAGAGTCTAAAAGGTAGGATTATTTCTTTGTGGTTATAGTAAGAGTTTACCATGAGGCTGGGTATATAGTTATAGTAAATGTTGACTGTACACAAAAGAATGTTAATTGGATAATCTTCAGGAGGTTTTAGATTACATTCCAAAGGAGTAGTGGTGAGGGAAGGGAAAAGGATATTGCTATGTTCTACACATGATAAAAATAAGATTTTGAGGGGTTTAACTATATTGGGCTTGTCTGCACTGTTCAGTGAAGTAAACTCCTGTGATGCATAAGCTACTAAAGGAAGCACTACCTCAGAAACACTTGCAGTTGCATCGTTGCAGTGTTGAGGCTACTTGTGGTAGCTGGTGCTAGCTGTCTAGTGCAACAGCCTGAACTACAGTCAGCTACTACCATTATCATGGTGAGAAGCGTGAATGTGTCAGCTGCAGCAAGCACTTACTTGCGCTACACCTCATTGCACAGAATAGATGCACAGGTCATCAACTTTGGATGCTGTATTTTCTTCTGTCCATACTCTTACCAGCAATGTTCTCCTCATGGGAGCTTGTATTCTCAGCATCTACCATGGTTGGAATCATCTGTGGAGGTTAAAAATTGATATATTGATAATAATTGATATAAATTAAATATAAATTGATATAAATATAAATCGATATATTTGGAGCATTCGGAAAATGTTTGTATAATGTAAGTGTAGGAATTGTGCAATTATTGTCTCATTATAATTACTTTCTCTGCCCACTGCCATTGGGCTCTAAACCATGAGATAAGCAAACAACATTGATAGCAAAGAAGCATTTTTTTAAAGCAAAACTTGCCGTGTTTTGTTTTGTTTTGTTTTTTACAGTTCTGATGATATTGACTTTCGTGGTTCTACCACAACACTAACACAGTCAACTGCGCCATCTTTTGGAGTGAATCAGATACAACCATCTTCATCTATGCCATGGTTAGGCAGTGGTCAAACTAGCACTGGAGCTGGCGTGGTAAGTACTTTTGTTTCATGCAGCTCTGGACACTATTATTATTTTTTTGCTGTATTATTTAGTAAAGTCCTGGAGTATATAAATCATGTTACTGTTAATTCAGTGTTGACATAAAAGGCCTGCAGTGACCAAGACCTGACAAAACTAAGTATTTTCGTGTAGATCGTGGCATAGAATTATAGGAATTTAGAAAAATAATGGGACAGTCAAGTTTTTCTTACGGGACCTTTGAGGAGCTAGGACTAGCAGTTTTTCAAAAAAAAAAATGAAAAAAAGACCTTGCTTTGGGACTAATATCAGAAGTATTGCATCAGATCTCTGTACAATAAAAGATAACATGATCTGAAATTTCATGACCGAAAATCTAAAATCTAAATCAACTAGACATAATTAGCTACAAATAATGTTAGTTTACAAGCTTTTTATCGGGGGGGGACATTTACATATAGTAGAATAGTTGAATAATGTGTTTGTGTCTTATCTTGATTTTTACTTTAAAATTATTTTTATTTCATTTTTTTTATGAAGCTTATTAAAAGAAATCTGAATAATGTCAAGAGAATGGCTTCACATCCAGTCCATCAGTATTGTAAGTAAATCAGAATTTCCAGTATGAAGTAAATAGTTTTTATATTATTCTGTATTAATGAACGTCTGTTTTTGATCTCAGATCTTACAGGAGCACAAGATGGTAGTGTTCGAATGTTTGAGTGGACAAGGCCACAGCAATTGGTGTGCTTCCGACAGGCTGGGAATGCCAGGGTTACAAGAATGTATTTCAATTCACAGGGCAATAAGGTAGGTACAATTTAGGATTTTAAATTTCACTATTCATAAAAGAACACATTTGATAGTGCTGTGACCTCTAAAACAGTTCTAATTGATAACACACAAAACTCGTAAGATGGCATAACCAGTATGATTTAATTTTCGCTGCATACGGAAGCTTTATAATAAACAATGACCTTTATACTCCCTTCTTTTCTATCAGCTTCATGCTGATACATGTGGGGTTATATTAATACAAAGCAAGATTTTCAGTAATCTCCACTGTCTTTACACCTCAAGAGTAAAATCTATTGCAGGAGAAATGCACTGATTTATATCAGCTTGACTGTCTTCTCTTACCTGTCCCTTCCTAAAAGAACTATTTATTCCCTTCATAGTCTAAGCAGTCTCAAAACAATTTATTCTCAAACTCTCTCTCTCACACACACACACACATTTAATCCCTCTAAAATTTAACTGATATCATTTACAAGACGTATCGGAAGCCTCCTTCCTGCTGTCCGCATAAAGGAAGTCTAATGTGATTCACTCAAAAGGGAACTTCCAGGGACTGTCAAGCCATCTTATCTGTCTGTTAATTTCTGGCTAGTCTTTATTATTAACTACATTTTAAGCAACTCTCAGTATTACATACCCCTTTTTCCCTATTTTCAGTCTTCTTGTCTCCCTTTTCTGAAATCTGTGTTTCTACTTGGAGGGTTTTTTAAATTAAACATTAAAAAAAGTTGAACTTCCCTATTTTGCAGAAGCAAACTTGTATCAGACTAGGTTTAGGTGTTCAAGAAGTGCTTCATACTTGCTTTCTTGCTATGATAAAGTTTTGACAGAATGTGTTACCTAGAAGATATAATTGCAATCCATTAGTTAAAGAGAGTAAATCTACAGTGGAGAGAAATAAAAAAAAAATACAAAACAGCCACATACTTTGGCCAGAAATGAGCATGAGGTAAACTGCAGTAAAAGATGGACAAAGAGAAGGGAATTGGGAGAAATACCCACCTCCTCAGTTTTTCATATAGTACATTCTGTTATTTCAAGAAGTCTTGTCCTCTGCATTTTACTGACATAAAATGTAGCTTTTTAATTTCATTATAGTTAAGGGGCATAAAAAGTGAATTAAAGGAATTGGCATGACTGTAAGAAACAACATTTAGAAACAGCATCTATCCCATTTAACAGCATCTATCCCATTTATCTCTCCCATCACATCTTTCTTTTTTCAGGTAGCATAAAACCTCTTTTTTTTTAATCAGTGTTTTGATTATGTTTGAAATATTATAATCTAACATCATACAGGAATCAATTTTAAAAAGAATGAATTATCGCTGCTGCTTCACATGGAGGTCGCTCAAGAAGGACTCATGACCAGACAGAGAAAATATGAAAAATAATTCTAAATGTTTCTAAAAACATTTTGTAAAACATTTATAACTGTATGGAATATACAGTATAATTGCCATGCATTTGGGTTAATTGGCTCAGTTGTTAATGGTATACTAATGATACATGATACAATATGGTCTTCCCACAATTGTGTTCAAAATCATGCTTTTATGAGATGCTGTCATGCATCTTACTTTACTAAGCATTTTCAAACAGTCGGGGAGTAATGATTCCTCTATAGACTTTAGTGTTTAAAAACAGGATTCAAATGATAAGCTTCTACACTTAAAAGGCCTTCAGTTTCAGAAAAGGTTTAGGCACGTAGGAAAGCATTCATCATTAATCATTAAACAATCAGTGCTGAACTGAATTGCCTTTTAATTTGCTTGTTCTATCTGAAAACCATTGTTGTTGATATTTGATGTGTAGGCAGCGGTTTCGTGGGTTTGGTATGTTGGTTTTTTTTTCCCTGAATTCAGCTGTTTGCTGTCATGAAGCAAACATCCAGTAACCAATAAGTTATGCAAATAAATGCATTTCACTCCTTGCAGTGTGGTGTTGCTGATGGTGAAGGATTTCTAAGTATTTGGCAAGTAAACCAAACCACCTCAAATCCTAAGCCCTATCTGGTAAGTACGTAGACAACTTTTTTTTAATTCTTTTTATAGACAAAACTTGAGTCTTCAAGATTTCAGGCAAGCCAAGAGTGTAAGAGTTTCACTGAGGCATTTTTGATTTTGCTGCTTTTTAATTAGCATACTTTACCAGTATGTATGGTTTCAATAATATGTTTTTGGAAAAGTAATCGTAGAAGAGCCATAAGCTACAATGTAATTACAAATACTACCAGCATTACCCTTGATTAAATTAAAAATCAGAACTCACAGTAATGACTTTACAGCCCCATGACATAGTAGAAGTACACTCTTTTTTTTTTTTTTCACTGCTAATTAACTGTACACAAAGACCATGCCTAATTTGAAATTCAGGCTAATGCTATGCTATGTGATTTTTTTTATGTATATAATTCAATTGTTGTATTATATTTTTATACTGTTTATTTAATTCATTACTTCATCCTTTGTATGTGTTTTTATATGTGTTTTTTAGCTTTTAAAACTTTAAAAGACTGCTTGCAGTATGCTATCAGTAACATCACACTAATAGTAACTTTTGTTGCAGATGACAACTAATAAGATTGCATCTGTGTTTTTGTTTTGTTTATAATAGAGTTGGCAGTGTCACAGTAAAACCACAAGTGACTTTGCATTTATAACCTCTTCAAGTCTAGTTGCCACATCGGGACAGTCCAATGATAACAGGTGTGTTTAAAGATCACCAATCAAAAATTTCACCAAAGCTACCAATTAATGTCCATTAACCCACTGCCTTTCATGCATTAATGTGTGGCTGACATTGCAAGGATCAGCATTATAAGCTTTGTTACAGCTTGGACTTGACAGGTTGTTTCTTTGAATATCATTCCTTCAGTCGTTTGTTTCCCAACTTATAGTTTATATAAGGTATGGTCAACAGCTGACCATTTTTTTCAAGGTGTACTCCAAATACAACTAGTTCTGAGGTGCTGTTGTTGCTAGGGGAGAAATACGTTCAGTAAAGTCAAGGTAATAATTTTTCTCAGAAAAGAGCAACTTGTATAATTTCATGGTATGACCTAGGATTAGTACACGTCTTAAAGGCAGAAAGTATAGTCTCCATTGTGAAGGACAAAAGAGCACAGAAAGCATTAAGCTCTTAAGTCTTTATGTGTGCTCTCCAATGACTGCAAAGAGTCAAGGGCTCCTTGTTCAGTTCTACCTTGTAGGCTTTGACACAGAACACAAGCACCCTCTGAGTCATGTCACACCATAAATCACTTCTCAACAAGCCATAATGACTTTTTTTCCCCTTCAGAAATGTGTGCCTATGGGACACGTTGGTTTCATCTGGTAACAGTCTTATACATGGTAAGTGCTGCAGAGAAACTCAGATGTCTTCTTTTCACTGACTCAGGAAATATAGTTTGTGTATGCATTTGGGCCAAGGGGAGAAATTTATGCCGGGGTACTAGTCTAGGAATTTGTGTGCCACATGAGTGCATGCACCAGGACTGATACTATGTAGTCTCCAGCATGATGATATAGAAAAGTATGAAGAAGGGTGATCATACATAAAGCTATTTTCGTGACAATATTAATAAAGCCTGAACTATTTGAATACAGTCCTGAAAAACTAAGCATCTCCATTATTAAAGTTTGAGTGTATGCAGGCTTTCACTTAAACTAGCACTTAATTAATAGATCCACTACTCTACTGAAGTACAGGAGAAAAGACAATTATAGGTAATAGTAGAAGCAACTCAGAAAACATTGTCCATGTTTTTCAGCACTTGGACTAGATTCTTAACAAGATGTTCTATTTGTTCAGGTTCAATAATTTCATCTTTACATAAAGAACTAACGCAAAATTCTATCATCTTGCACTATGGAAAAAAATACAAATTTGATATCTAGGGTTCATAAAAGAGCAAATTCAACCATCATATACAGCCATAAACACTTCTAATACGTGAATAAACATAGCAATTACCTGTGTAAACAGCAGGAGCATTCTTACTTTCATATTTTAAAAGTAGCAGATTGCACAGAAGTTCAGTCTCATTTTGAAGAAATCGAGTTAGGGCTCCTATGCAAATTAGAATTCAGGCAATTAGAATATAAACATTTTAAACTTGGGATTTTAATTTAGTTTAATATATATGGTGAATTTTATTCATTTATTTTTAATTCATGTATGTACCTGTATTCTAACTTTAATTAGATTGCATATCACGCTTCCTTGTGCATTAGACCTGTGTTGCCCTAATAATAGCAAAGAGCTGTTAACTGATACGACATTACCAATATGAAGGAATGCATCTGTCGGGTTAGAAAATGTTCAGATAACAATTCATAGCAGAAACGCATTTTAAGATAGAAAGCTACTTACTGTTTCAAATCGATTCAACTGTGGCGTCCTTCTTCAGCCTTCACCTGTCATGATCATGGCGCCACGGTACTTCAGTATGCACCTAAACATCAACTGCTAATCTCTGGTGGTAGGAAGGGATATATCTGCATCTTTGACATCAGACAGAGGCAAATCCTTTATACCTTCCAAGCACATGAATCAGCTGTAAAGGCCCTTGCACTGGAACCTTCTGAGGATTATTTTGTTACAGGCTCAGCAGAAGGTAACATGAAGGTAAGCCTTAAGAGTAGCTGAGTCGTAATAAGAGAGTATTTACCTTAGGTCCTGTATAGATATATTTTGATCAGCATGCTGTAAATTGCCAGGTGAATGTGGTAACAAAACAGTAAAAAAAAAAAAATAATCCACAAAACTTCTACACTTGTTACACAGGATACTTGCTTTGTATTTATAATGGAAGCTTAAATATACTACTGTGCTTCTAAAGGAATTAGCTTTTGTTCTCCACTAAAGAAAATAGAATAGTCTTTTAAAAGTTGTATGACTGCATTTTAAATGGGTAAAGCAAAATGCATGATTCTGAAATCTTAGATTTATTTTTCCGTCTTAAAGATGTGTTGGTTTTGGCCTTTGGATGTTTGTACTACTCAGCAGGCACTCAGTAACCTTAACATCTCATAAAGTTGTTTTAACACCAACTTCTGTTCACTTCGATGTCCCAGGCAGCTATTGAGGTCTCATAGTAGTCAGACACACACAAAAATAACAGAACAAAGTCCCTGTTTTAAAGGGCTTATTTTCTGAGCAGTAAAGGAAGGAAAGACAAAAACATGGTAAAGAGATTGAGAACACAGTTTCTTTCCTTTTAGCGCAGTGTTAATAGGTGCCTTCTGTGCCTGTGTGTGCTTGTGGCCTGCTCTTGTTGAGAGCTCCTTCAGCCTGGTACGTAGGACAGCTCAGTTGCACTGCCACTCTGCACACTCAGTAATTACGCAGCAGACTTCCTGCAGCATTCCTTAGCAGAAAAACATTTCCAGCTGCTGCAAAACTGACACACTCATCTTCATCTTGGATAAAAATACAGCCTGTTCATTTCTGTACCTTTCATGGGGAGGAAGCTGGCAGGCACTGCTGATCAGGTAAAACAGCAGCTTTGCCCTGCAGAGTAACCAGCTGGTCTACAGTATGGTAGCTTTATGCTATTTTACATTATGCTTCACCAAATGCCTTAAGACTCTTGGACTTGTTATAATTGTTGCTTATAGACAACAAAAATACCCTTTATCTTTGCTGAACAGGGTTTAGAACAGCTAAGAATCTGAAACACTAGGGAAAAAATAGAAATCCTAATTTTAATCTCCTTCTGTCTCATTTGTCATTCTTTTGATACAGGTGTGGAGACTGACTGGGTATAACTTAATTCATTCATTTAAAAATGAACATGCTAAGCAGTCCATTTTCAGAAACATTGGTGCTGGTGTCACCCAGATTGAAACCGTGCAAGGGAATCGTATCTTCTCCTGTGGAGCAGATGGCACACTGAAGATGAGGGTTCTTCCTAATGCTTTCAATGTACCTTCAGGCATTTTTGACATTCTGTAGCTTTAGGTGAGCTGATCTTGTTTTTATATAACGTCCCTTTAAGTATCTAAAAATGCAGTGATATGCACTGTGGAAAGGAACTATTTTGTTGCCTTTCAAAGTAATTACAGCGGCATTAAGTATTATGGGAGGGAAAAAAAAAGATTAAAAAAAACTTTTACAATAGGTATATTTTGAGTATGCCTATAAGGATCACTGGCGTGGAAATGCACATACTGTATTGTAAAAGCAAAGAATAAAACCTAGTACAGTCATAGGTGGGGTTATTGTTCAGTAACCCACAAGCTGCATTTAATAAGTGTATTGTAAAGATCCTGACAGCTGTTATTCACTTAACAAGCACTGTGGCTCTGCAAGTCAGTAAGCATTTCTGATGTGATTCTGATTATTTTTATTTTTTTTTCACATTAATTGAAGCATGTCTACAACTTCTCATTGTAAAATAGTTTACTTTTAACTAAGTGTACTCAGTGCATTTGATTTTCTCAAGAACATGTAATGGATGCAAATGCTGTGAAACAATGTGCAATCAAGAACGTACTGTGAAACGTATCATTTTATGCTGAGATTTTTTTCCCTGTTAGTATTAATACATAGTTGATAACTTGCACATTAACTCATTTTTAAATGCAATTTCTTTTTTAATTTGTGCACTATTTCCCTTTCTTTCTGACAGTTATGTTCCCTCTTAGTCACCTGCCTTTACTTTAGGAATGTACTGTATGCATTAAATGTTTGTAGTGAGGACATCCATGATTCTGGTCAGCTTTTAGTTTGGAAAATCATTAGTCCAGAAAATACTTCATTAAATGAAGCTATTAAGAGTATACCAATGGAACATACAATACCACATTTCAGATGAATGTCAGGCTTTATGTGGCCAGCTAGTAAATAGTGGATAAAACTAATAATTAAATTATTACCACAGCATATTGTATAAACTATGCAGAGTTCAATATTGTTTGCTTGTAATATAACTAGCTACTGTTGTCAGATGTATTTTTCTGTTGTAAACAAAAAACATGTTCTTAAGACACTGGAAAAGATGTCTGCATATTTAAGTGTTAACAAACTGTCTTATTCCTCCAATGAACATTTTGATGTCTGTGCTGTACTGTAAAATATACTATAATAAAAAGCACCTTTCTCCAAAGGCAATTTTAAATTGCAGGCTGTGAAGGAGGAAAAAGAAGAAAAGTAAATGTCATTGTTTAGTTTTCGCTTTTTAAGTTAAATAAATTTCATTTATTTCATGGAACAATTCATTCCAGAACTTTCTTACATTTAAATAGACTTAACTGAATCTCTGATAAATTGACTGGAGACTGCATGAGCTAGCTTTGACTTGGCCTCAGAATGTACTGAGGTAAAAAGGATTAGCTGTTTGCATTTTACTTACAGCTGTCCTAGAAAATTTTAAAGCTAACAGAATATAGTTCATCTCCAACAAAGGTAGCTGCAAGAAACACTTGCACTTACACAAGCCAGCTTCTGTCACTAAGGAAAGAGGCCGAGTTTGCTGTCCCTCCTCCAGGTTGAGCTGAGTGGGTCAACAATGACAGTCAGAAATTTAACATGGATTTAACATCTGCACATTATAAAAACATTTTCTGGCTTGAACTATATTTGCACCATCCTTACCATGCAAGGCCTGAATCATGGTCTTAGTGCAATCACCAAGTATGCTGAGAAGAAAGGAGTTTAGCTGCCGAGGTATTTTTCCAGCACATCTGCTAGACCAAAGTTCTGCCTGCATAGATAGTCTTTCATTGGTGCCTTGATGTCACAGGTATTAATTAGCTCAGTGCAGTCAGGGGTTTAAGTAATGCTTTGTTTCTAAATATTTAGATGAAAACTGCATGGGCTTTACCAATAAACACGGGCAGCTCAGAAAACGCCTACCTAAATTTCTGAGGTCATGATGATTTTCCATTGAAACACTCAAAGCAACAGACAGGATTTACCTTGCAACGTTAATTTTAGAAATACGAAGTACTGAGTAAAATGAAAATCAAAATTTCCTATCATTTTTCACCTCTTAAAAATGTGAATGTGAGTGGGAAAAGAGGAGGCTCAGCGGTGACCTTATCGCACTCTACAGATACCTTAAAGGAGGCTGTAGCGAGGTGGGGGTTGGCCTGTTCTCCCACGTGACTGGTGACAGGACGAGGGGGAATGGGTTAAAGTTACACCAGGGGAGGTTTAGGTTGGATATTACAAAGAACTTCTTTACTGAGAGGGTTGTTGGACAGTGGAGTGGGCTGCCCAGGGAAGTGCTGGAGTCACCATCCCTGGAAGTCTTTAAAAGACATTTAGATGTAGAGCTTACTGATATGGTTTAGTGGAGGACTGGTTAGTGTTAGGTCAGAGGTTGGACTCAGTGATCTTCGAGGTCTCTTCCAACCTAGATGATTCTGTGATTCTAATTTCCAAACTAACAGTGACAAATTTGTGACAAAGCACTATAATAAATACATGCAATCCTGCCCCAGGTATTTTATTTTTCTATGACTACCGGCAAAAAAAAAAATATATACCCTTCATTTTGTCATTTCATTTGTATGGAGGAATGTGAGGCAAATTTAGTAAAATATAACTTACTACATCTAAGTGTAGTTATAAGGAAGTTATACTTCCATGGAGTGGTAGAGCTTAGATGGCAGTGAGGGGTAAAGAAGAGACTGCAGCAACACAAGTAACTTGAACACTGTTAAAACAGAAATTTTAATCAAAAATTATACATGTTTTCTTCAATTTTGTACCTGGTTACTTTCCTTCCAACATTCTCATTACTAAACACAGTTTCATATGCTTCAATATTTAATAATGCCATTATTCCCATTTTCCTTGTACCTGGGCTGGATTTTGCTCTTAGTTATGTAACAGTTAGCTGAACTTTTCAAATTTGATGATTTTTTTTATATGCATCTATATTTAAGTAACTATTTCCATCCCCATTATATTTAACAGCTGTATATCTTTGTCCAAAACATGTTCAGAGAGGATCACTGGAAAGTATTAAGTGAAAATAACAGCATTTGTACACAAGAGGTCATTATTTAGATGCTTATACTAAGACCATAATTACTGACTAGAAAATGATTGCAGATAAGATGGTTGTAACTGATAGTTATAAATAGTCACTGTCAAACACATAATCATGGAATAATCAACATACATTATATCTAATTATCTGCTCAAGAATAGGCGAAAAACAAAAGCAAGTCTGTGCTGTGTGCCAGCTGCAATATTGAACAGCTATGCTTTGAACAAAAAATAATAAAAAATGGCCTATATAATTTGAGTGTTTATACAAAGGGGTCTGATCTCCCTTTTAAGCACACATGCAAACCACCATCAGTGAACAGAAAATGTATACCAAATGAAGAGACTTCGCTATGTATATAATATAGCTTTAAATAATAATTCATTTAGCCAAGCACGACTCCCTAACATGCTATTTTAAGATATATTCATCTGCCAAAATGTACAGGGTATACCATTAGGCTCCCATTCTCCCACGTGTACAAATTCTTATCTCTAAGACTGTATGAAAGCATAGCAAGAATGGACTGTGAAGATCGTAACTCAAAACTTATATCAATCTGCTTTTCTTTCAATAAATCAAAAGCAAAACTTACTGTAATATCCTTAGTATCAGTAACATACATAACTCCACATGCTATGAATGCATTACCAGCCTTGGACTTAGGATATGTGGTATTGATATGCCGAATGACTGAAAATGTTTCTTCATCAATGTGTGCTACTATTATATTTTCATCAGTGCTTGAGGCGTATATAATCCAAAGACCCTTTTCATCCACTGCCACGTTGAAATATGTCTTCGAATTAGCAAAGAGGTAGTTACGACCATGATATAAGGCATTTTCAATTGGCAGTGTGCCCAAGGATGCTTTATCAAGCCCAAATCTGAAATGAAAATAAAATAAGTATTTAGTATTTTGTGTTAGAATTTTGTTTTTATATACAAAGGTTGATTGTATTGATTCAGTGTACATAATGATAGAAACGTAGCTAAAAATAGTTGAGTTTAAAGACCATTCTGGTATTTTTTACGTTGAAGTACTCCACTCAAAGCATCTTCCAAAACACTAGGAGAAAATTCCAGTGTAATAACAATTTAAAAGGTGTGCAATGACATGAACTCACTTTGGTAGGTTTCACTTTATTCAGTTTATGAACTTTATTATCTCTAGGGTGAAAGAAGCCAACTAAAAGAAAGAATGGGTATGAAAAAGAATTAGATATCAGGTGAAGCTCCAAACTTATAACTGAAATCAGTACTGAAATTTGCTTTCTACTGGATGGGAACAAAGGAAGAAAATGACCAAACTGGCATGAATTCTGGGCAGGATCACCTAGTCTTAGAGCTTGCCTTTTGAAAGAGGTTCAGATAATGCAGTGATTTGCTCAAATAAACATCAAAGGAATAAAAATTCTACTTTTGCTGAGCCAAAATTCTGACCTTGAACTGGCCTCCAACAGGACAGCCTAAATGTCTTGTCTCTGATGTATAAAATTGTTTTTATTCCTTGAAATTCCTTAATAGGATGATAACCTGAGGACAGTGGCATTTAGCACTTAAAATTGAGTTCCTCTACTAACTAGTTCAGAAGAGTAATCAGCTACTATCAAGACATATATTGTTAGTATTTAGTCACAGAACAATGTCATTCTTTAGTAAAGGCAGAGTGTACTTTATCTTTTTAATTAATGTATTCTGTAGTGCAGAATTACAGCACATTTCACTGTGACTTCTGTGTAACTATATAGTTCATTTCCTCAAATAAAGGAAAAACATTACTCAGTACAAGAATCTGCTACAGTTCCAAAAGTCTTCTGAAAGGACAGACTTGACAGGAGCACTTCACATCCAAGAACTTTCAACATAAGAGAAAAATACTGGAACACTCATTTTTCTGTGAAGAGTTGTTGATAACATATGCAGGAAAATCATCCTAAGAAAAGAATGACTAGACTACCAAAATGATTTTTGTCAACTTCTGTAAAATTCAAGTCTGCAGCAACTCTATATTCCAGCAGCGTATGTATGCACTAAAAAATGCTTCAAGGCTGGAGAAGATTTCTGAAAAATGCATATCAACTCAGTTGACCTTATTAATCACTTCATGTTGGTAAATAGCTTTACGCAAAAGCTACAAGAACAGACCTTAGCAGGAACAGTTATATAGAAACACAGCTTTTCTTCAGGAGGTTATTCTATAAAGAGCCAACAAGACAAAAAGTGTATCAAGATTCATTAGAAATGTGCAGGATCTGCAACACAGAACACCGTGTCTTTTCCTCTTTAATGTGAAAATTCTGAAGGGAGCAGCAAAGTGACATTTCATTCCTGAGGTTCTCTTTCTCTCACCCAATCAAGGACAGTCCAGCCTAGAACTCCAAGTGGTTGAAAAAGTCCTTAATCTTTTGCCAGCTTGGGGTAAACGGTGAGATTCAGGTAAACGTTTCATCAACAATGGGGAAGATCAAGCTACAAAGTTTTCTGATCATCTGAGATGAGTAAGTCAACCAAAAACGAATACAGGTGGGAAAACATTAGACAAAGGAGAAGGGGGTGAAACATTCCAAAATGCATCAAACAAAGCTAGTTTTTAAATGTGTTTTTATAGTTTTTAGTCAAAATAGTTTTTAGTCAGCTTTTAAATATGACAGTAAACTCCTTACAACATTTGCAAAGTTAACTAGATAGGTCCTCATCTGTTATTCACATTAATTAATCAAATTCACATCAATACAAAAGTCCCAGAAGCTTTATTGCAGCCCAGAAACAAGGACTTTACTATAACAAAATTCACAGTGCCTAATCCTGTCTATGCTGAAGGTAAATTAAGTAAATAACTGAAAACAAAGACCATCTCTCAGCAAATTAGAGATTTTTTGAAATTTCCACAAACGGCTTGTGTTTGTCTGTATATGAAGGCAGTTCCAAATTAGCAGTGCCCAAGCAAGGGCAAGGAACTTCTCTCTCATCACTGTGCATTGCTTAGATGGAGATGGTCATTAAAAAGGTTTAAACAAAAAGTCCTACAGATATTTAAAGGAGGTTACCAAAAATTGAGCTTGTGTTTGGCAGAATAAATATTATAGAATCCAAGCAGCTTGCTCACATTCCTTGGCATCCAAATGAATATAGGAAGAAGGCACTCACACCTGCTTGGGTAGAGACATCAAAGTATAGAAATGTTCTTGGCTCAAACATCAGAGTCGTGTAGTGGAGCTTGAAAGCAGTTGCAATCTTTCACTTGCCCTTGGACTGCCTTTCTTTGGCACTCCACACAAGATGAGATTTTGGTTTTGATTTGTATTGTCTGTCATCAGTAGAAAGTGAGGAAATAAAGATGTAATTCCCCGTTCAAATTCAGAAAGACGCATTGTGAGAGTTACAGAAACTTCTTATTATGAAGAAATCAAACAGCAGAACTACTCCTCCACAGTGGAATGTACACCAGGTCACTACGTCCTCAGCTGATGCCTTAGTGCATTCCTCTGCACTAGCAGCATTAACAACTCCTACCAGCAAAGAACAGTGCTATTTGAGAATAAGGCATGTGTGTCAACCCAGCAAGAAGCTATGGAAAGCCAAGATGTTCCATTGTTCCATAAGTGGGCTTCAGTCATGGAATCCCATATCTGTGTCCCCCAGACTGCAACTGAACCGATTTCCACCCTTATGCAGGTACACATGCACAGGTTATTTTCTTCAATTGTGCTCTTTTTTTCTGAGCCCCAAATTCATTAGTCAGTTCCCACTTCTTTCTGGCAATTATGAACACAGCAAAGAATTCAAGTGCAAGAACACCCAGAGCAGTGTAGTGTATAATACAAAACTCATGGACCCCAGGACAGACAACAGAAAAAATCCATTGTCATCTCTGCACGCAGCATCTTTTCAATCTGCAGGCCCAGTTGTCCTATATATGTCATGTATCATGTAGCAACCGACATAGAGCTGAACAATGTTTAAAGAACTGACCTTCACATCAGAGAAACCGTTGAAGACTACCCTCCCAGTTCCTCTGCTCCCACGGATTCTGCACACACAGACTCTATGGAAGGCCAATGGCCAACATTCCAGTTGCAGACAGAAAAAGTTAGTTGTTCTGTCCTGGAAAGAACTCTGAACCATTTCCTCTATTCTCCCTATTTTAGATAGGACCAAAAAGAAACATAAAATGGTACAGAAAAAAGGTTGTCTTAGTCTAAGTGTATTTGACTTACTTCAGAATGACATTGGTTCCTCCCTTTTGATAGTACAGATGATTGTTTTGTACTGCATGACCACATCCATAGTAGAACCCTGTGATGTTAATGATTCTGTAGCTATCATTCAGCAAGGCATTGGAATTCTCATATTCTTTGACAGAGTTTCCTAAATGAAGAGAAAAACAACTATCATTTGGTTTATCTAGTTTCTGAAATCTCTACTACAATTCAATCAGAATCAAGTTTGTGACACACAACAATCTTATTTGTGTTTTCAACAGTGATTTAATGTTCTGGAATATGCTAAAATAACCCAGAAACAAACACCAAGAACCTACAGAGGTGTTCAAGGGCCTGCTTTCCACTGAATGTGCTGAGCCCTAATTCTGAACATAGTTGGCAAATTGTCAAAATATTTCCTTTTTCCACTTAGTTCCTGGAAATTATCCTGCAGTAAATGTAGCTCATGCAGCATCTGATTAATTTTCGCGTTTTCCTAAATAAAAAGGCAAAAGTACTAGCTACAATTTAAGGAATTAAAACTATAAGGGAACCATTGAAAGAAAAGAATACAAAGACATGAACAACAGACATTTAAATTTGGATTGATTAAAAAAAAATAATCCTCAAACTATTTTCAGTCAACACCAGATCCTGAAAATGTCAGAAAATACTTCAGATGTCTATAGCCTGTCTATAACTATAGTATAGTTAAGTATTATATTGGCAACATGGAAAATATTCTGAAAAATATGTGAGTAAAAACATACTTTATGAGAAATATTAATTTGGATTGAAAGAATTTAAAAGCAATGTTAATATAAAACTGATTTTTGATGAGTAAGTACTACTACTATACCTGAAAAATGCATGGTAAGCCAAATCCTTTCATCACTTATATTTGCAGGTTCTCGCATCCAAGTTCCAAACGTTTGCTGTACACTGACAAAGTGAACAGGACTTCCTACAGATGTTATGACACATTCTAGTAGAGAAAGAGCACACATGCATTATCTATGTTAGAGTACAAAAACAGTAAGGAGCAGTTAGTCTCACCCCCTCTCTAATAGGTTACCAGCTTTTTTTGAATGATCAAGGGCTCTGTCTTCAGATTTTCCAGCCAGAGTGTCATCATTTGGTACAGCACATGTCTCACCTAGAGTTGAGAGAAAAGGGAAAACATGATATCTTTCTATATGCAACATGACAGATACATAGTCAATGACTTCATCAAACCAAAGTAATAACAACTGGGATTTTATTTCACCTGGAAAAAAGTAGTTCTGGTAAAAAAAAAAAAAAAAAAAAGAGAGAGAGAGAGAGAAACAGAGAGAAATGGAAGATTAAAAAAAAAAAAAAGGCATTTGCTCTCACTTCTGCCAAGGAAATGAAGTGTTTGTGCTTGTCTGTTCCCTTGAAATTGTTGAGCTGACAGACAACTTTGAGGAATAACTAATTCTGCCAACAGATTTAATTCTATAGCTGTGAATTCCTGAGCAAGTGCTTAGAAAGACTGTGTTGTCCCTTTCCTTAGATAACAATAGATAACTGAAACAGCTGGCATCTGGCTGACTTACCAGTAACACAACAAATGCTTCCTTGAGAATGAGCGATGACTAAACTCAAGTTTCATGCCCAAATCTAGATACACCAGCAGAGGGCGTGTGCTCTGTAGGCAACTGTGGAAGTTTTGCACTTGTCATTAATTTCCACAACAGTAATGTACTAACACATACACTGAGCACTTTATGCATAAGAATGCAGGCCATTCATCCATGACATTAAAGTAGCAGAGGGAAGTTATACGCCACATTCCATATAGAAAAATGGCTCACAGAAGCAACAAATAAACAACTGCAAACATTTTCCCCCAGCCCTCAACAATTTTTTAAAGGATAACTGATTGGGTTTTCTCTAACATTTACTGTTTAATCAATGCCTTAATGAAGTTATTTATAGAACTTCTTCTCTAAAGCCTTCTTTAAAAGACCTCTTTTCTGCTTTAAATCAGTGCAATGTTTCATTTTACTTAGAATTAATAATCACAGAGAAGAGTTCTCAGTTCTGTGCTGAAGATATCGTGATTTCACTGTAGGCTTGTTTTCTAATCTCTTTTCTAACATTCATCTCCTTACACATTTTCACTGCCTAACATGCACCCTGCAAATTCTTTTAGACATGCACTTTCATTGTTGCTTTCCAATAGATTTCTGGGCTTCATGGGGCTGTGATGAAGTTTAAATGAGTAAAATAGCAAAAAAATGAAATAACTATAAAGTAATGCTGAAAGGGTAGTGTGACATTGAGCAAAGTAAGGGCAGATTGCACTGCATTGCTGTTTTCTCCTTAAAGTTATATCCTGTCTTTGTTCACAGAGAAAGAAAATACTCCACGATAGAGCAAAAAGAACACATATTTCTCCCATCCATTTATCTAGGACATTCACTGATATGGCATTAAACGTGGTAATTGATCACAACTTATCTCTCAAAAAAGGCACAAACAGTCAATCAAGCTGTAGGAACATGTATGCCTATAACTGGAATCTAGCAATCCCTCTAGGTCACTTTCCAGCTTCTGATCTCGAAATATTCTCAAAATATCTCAGAGAAGGAATCCATTCCGCAGAAATTATAAATTGAAATGCACAAATGTATTAGTCTCAGCCAAAGAAAACTGATAAAGTTAGCTGTGTGAGCAGTTCCCTATACAGTAATTTATCTAACAATATGGAATAATCAAGGTCCAAGCCTGTGTTTCTGGTGAAGCTGAATGCACTATTCAGATTTGAAAATGTTTGCAATACTCTCTGAGAATTTCCAGCTGCAGGAAACAGAAAACAACTAAGATTGAAAAGACAGTTTTGTTTTGTTTTTAATCAGAGACTACTATGTGAAATTTTCATTGCTTTCTTTCCACCAAAAAAAATAAATAAATAAAAATAAATAAATATCCTGATTCTCATCCTAAAATATTCTGGATGACAGTTAATGGAGATTACAAGATATGAAAACTATTGATTTGGTTTATCTGGGGGAGGGTGTGAAGGGTGTGAAGGGATGTTTTGGTTTTTTTTTTTTGGAATTAGCTAACAGTACCACTGAGATCAAACACACCTGAGCTTGCAATTAATTACTGTATTCTCTTAAGGAAATTAAATTTTGAAAAAAAAAAAAAAAGTAAAACTTGATTTAGAGAAATCATTCTTATATTCTTAAGCAATAAGTTAATTACAGTTATAAATCAGCATGTGCATTCTCTTTTCTTCAAAGGGATATGAAGATTTAGTTACAAAAGATGATTTATTTTTGCATTATGGTGACACAGTCTACAGGCTCATAAAATGTAAATGCTCACAGAGGAACACCTCTTCTCTGCAAAGTTATTTGAATATAACTCCTATTTGCACACCGGGATTTCAAATCCATCAGAAATCCATGCAATAAAGGTTATCTCTCCAAAGCACTTCAGTCTGTTTCAACACTTGGAAAGAGGCTACCTGAGTAAATGGTCCAATTTTATCTTGTACATGTGTTTCTGAATTTCAAATAGGATCAGATTTCTGTTCAGCTATCCACTTTCCACTGTAAAGAGACTCTTTGAGCTCCTTTCTGATAATTCAATACCCAGCATCTCCCAAATGAGATTCTCACATGCTACTACAATTACAGTTATGTTCTACATTAAGAATGAGGCAGAAATCATTGCTGTATGTTCCATCCAGTATTAAATATTCTCTAGTTAATAGCACTTATTAAAAAAAAAAAAATCTTTTTACCAAACTGGAGAGTGATGGCTAAGGGGAAAAGATGATGCTAATGTAGGTACTAGTGTTAGCTCACTTGAAACTACTCTTAGCTAAAACAGACATCACCAACAGCTAATCACTAGTTTTCTCCTTGCAGTACACATTGTAGGTGCTAGACATCTTTAGACATGTTTTGCTTGCAAGATGAAGGGCTACTAGTGTCAAACTGGCAGAAGGGAGAACTATTTCAAATCCATTACAACTGAAACCTTTTGAAGAAACTTGAAACTTGAGAAGAACTGTGGGCTCCCTCTGCAACCTTACTATTGCAACATAAGATCAATATCACCCTATTAACGGTGAGACATAAAAATCAAGGTGCATGTTTCATACTTAATAGCTACATGAATTTCTTGGTCTATTCCCTTTTGATATGCCTCTCAAGAAGCTACATTCCCGATTATAAAAGGAATGCCACTCAACCAAACACTGTCACAGAGAGCTGCCTTCTTTTATAGAAATATGAAAAAAAAAAATTAGGAACTGAGACATTCTTTGTTATTCTTTTGTTGGATCACTCTGACCTCCCTGAAAACAGATTTCTCAGCTAGGGGAAAAATTCAGAACTGTAGGGATAGTAACAGTCACTGAAAGATACAATCATTTTAGACATCAAATTTAATTCCATTGAGGGGTAAAGGATAAGGACAACAGGGACCAGATCCAGTATGTAGATCCAAGCCCAAAGGTTTACTTCCATTTTCAAGCTGGAGTAAGCTAGAAATACAAATGCTGTTCTAGCACAAGCTTCTCTTTGCATTTTATTATCAGTTAATAGCTTGAGCCAAATTTTCCAGTTATCACAATACAACAGTTTTTGTAGAGCCCATGTTCCAGAGCATCCAAGGACAGCAGATCATCTCACCTCCCCTTGTTTCACTGTCCAATAAGAAATGCTCTCAGATAACATTTTGAAATACTTATAAAACATGGTTGCTGAGTTTTACAATAAAATGAGTGAGAACATCCTTGATTTGCAAGCACCAAGGTGTCCCCTTCACCTTCTCCCAAATATAAAAAGAAGGGAGAAGAAGAGAGGAGAGGAGGGGAGGGAACCTGATGGCAGCTCCTAAATTTCAGCAGACAATCTATGAACTGGCATTCTAACCAGCTGCACGGGTTCTAAGAGTATTTGCTGTGTAATTTGCAGCCAGTCACTGCAGCAGTTTGAAGGAAGTCTGCTCTGTTTTTAATTTTTACTTTCTGTAGCTCACCAACACAGATACAGTAGAGCAAATAAGAGAGTCTAGTTCATGAATTGGGATGCAATAACGATAAGAAGCAAAAAAATGAAAACAAGTCAAGATCACCTTGCTCCAAAAACTTCCATAATCAATTAGACATGGAGCCTTTTGCCTTCCTCCAGCTAGTCTACCTTGCATTGGTTCTGTCAATAACCAGGCAATTTAATTTTGCAGAAAACAGTGAAATGCAACCTGGTTAACAGGCATTGTATTTATACATAAAATTAAAATTCTGCCTTTAAAAGCTAAAAATATCAACAGCACTTCTCTTGCTTTCCAAATACATTCTATCTAGCAGAAAAAAACATTTGTAAACACTGTTTTAGCATTGGAATAGTATGAGTAAAAGACAAATATTATAGATAGCTTGCTGCCTTACCAGGAGTGCATTTCAACAAAACATATAAGTACATACTTAGCTTTAAGTTTTTTCAGTTTTACTTATGCCAGGAGAATTAAATACCTGCTTATTGTTCCATGAGCCTTGGAGCAATGGGTTTTGAGCCAGCTAATAATATCAAAAAGAACAATGGAAAGAACTAACCTGTGCATTTGTTGCTGTATATGTTCTCCTGAAGCTGTGTTTTACCTTTACGTTTTCTTGGAGGTCCTGGGAGTCCAGGTGGTCCAGGAGGCCCAGGGGGTCCAGGTTCACCTTTTGCACCTATGTAAAAAATGAAGTACAATGTTGCAGCCCCTGCATGCAAGCAGACAATCTGCAGAAAACCGTATATGTCCACATGATGGACTTTTAGAGATTTCTGAAAGAGCCTCTGAATTCTTAAGAGGTTTTTGTGTGATCAATAAACTCCCTGAAATGCTCTTTCTTAGAATGTGAGCCATCCAGAACTTCACGAGTTCTAAGACATGAATGCAATTTAATCTGTCTGGATTACAAGTGCATTAGAGAGTTATAAACCACTATTGCCTTTTATTTTGTGATTTTTAGGACTTCAGCTTAAGAGGCTACAGTTTTAGCAACTTATAATGTGGCTGCCATGATGTTTCCTTCATGTATTCTTGAGTGGAAATCTGCTCTCATTTTCTAATACATAAATAAACTACACTGCAAGAAAGAGCAGAAGGAGATCAACTGTCTTGAAGTGTAGTAGAAAGGGTGGAATTCATGTACACCTCAACACAAAGACCAAATAGAAGAGTATTTGTGAAGAATTGCATTATAAATGAAACACACTCCCCTAGGAAGTCCATCTAATTTTTGGAGCTCCACACACCCTTGAGACTATTACTGACCAATACTAATATCTAAACTGTAGCAATACCCAAAAACTTCACTGTGGATAATGTGGTTATGTTAGTTGGCCCTACTTTTGCAGAAGCAGAGTGTATCTTTTTCTGTCATGTACGCTACTGCAAGAGACCTCTTCTTCTTCTTACCTTCTAATACTACATCATTGTTTGCATCCCCCTTTTCACCCTTTGCTCCTCTTGCGCCTTTTCCACCTGGCATACCATCTTTGCCAGGTAAACCCATTTCTCCAGGTTCTCCTTTCTGTCCTTGATCACCTTTTTGTCCTGGCATGCCTAGAAATAAAAAGCGTTTCAGTACCAAGAATATTGTTGCAATATTAATCACACAGTTCCTAAAATTAGTGCATTTTGTTGAAATACAAAACATATTTACCCTTGTTGGTGGTTTTCTTTTGTGTTTGTTTGTTTTTTTCACTTGTATTTTTCTGTATTGTTGTAATTTGCTTTGATTTCAAAGGAACTTTATAACCAAATAAGCAGGGGAATGGTGTATAATTCATTAGGTGTGAAGAATGTTTTCTTTACCTAGTAATCTCTGAGTTTAGAACATGAAACATGGAGACCTGGGCCTTGCCAATGCTGGCTAGAGTATTTCTGGACTAGGAACACTAAGGAAAAAATATGAAGTCAGTTATTTTATATTTCTAGGGCATTAAAGAAGAAGTGCACTTTCATAGCACCTCTTTTCTTAAAGCAATGTCTTTATGTACTAACTTCATGTACTAACATTACAACACATTGTACTTTCAACATTTTCTATGTCCCAGCAGAGCATAGACTCAGCCACCCAGTAACCTTTTCACGTGGCTACTATTCCCTGCCCCTACACTTGTTACAAGCATGATCAGTCCAAATATTTTTTGTGCTTTATCAAAGCAAAAGTAGCTTTGATTTAGCAAAGTAGCATTTTTAACAGGACATTCGTTTGTCCTGTGTAATCTCAGCTAGAATATTTTGCAACAAGGAAAACAATGCTGTGTTTATAAAACTGACATACCAAAACTTTTCACCCTCTACCTTTGTGTCAGCTAATATTTTCATGCTTTAGGAGAGAAGCATTAACCATCATAAGACTGGAAATATGTGTTCTTGCAGGCATAGGTTTCAAATACATTACATTTGTAAGTACTTGAGAGGAAAGTGCTTGTTCATCTACTTAAAGTTTCACTGTTTAAATTGACTCTGTGAAACCAGAAACAATTACTCTTTTGGGGTGAAATCTGAAATGCATCTTTGGCACAATTGCCAAATTGCCATGCAATAGGGTGAAAAAAACAGACTAATAGGTGGGCCGCTATAAATATAAATGCTAGCATCAGCCAGCCTACTTATTAACATACGCTTCTCTATCTTCCCCTCACCCCAGCATTATCCCTTCCGATGCCCTTCTGTCTCCTTACTCTCCTACCATGTGCAAACCACTGTTTTGTCACTCTGCCTTGAAGAACCAATTATCCATCAGTGTTTTCAATTAACTATGACGCATCAGATATGTCTGTAAAGCAATTACTGCTTTACACCTTTACAGTAATTTACAGCCTCAGAGCACAGTAACTGTCACCCACTGCACAGTGATTTGTAGAATCAAGGATCTGAGAGACAACAGCACTTCTCTGTGTTATTAGCAGAGACATGTCAGGGTGAAATCAGTAAGTTAGGACAAACAGTTTCCTTGACCAGCATAGAAAATTGCTTGTGGACTGCATGCAGCCTATGGGCTATTTGGCAGAGTTACTCTATTTGTGTAGATTATATTAAAACAGTACCTAGAGACTCTGCTGCATTACAAAGTCTATCTGCAATCCAAAAAAAAGAAAAAAAAAAAAAAAAAAAAAGCTGCTCCAAGAGTTTCCAGATTAAAAAGACTGTTTAGAAAAAAGAAAACAGAAAAATATGGAAATACAGTTTCCCCCGCCATGATTATTATGTATCTGAAAGCAAAACTATGGTAACATGAAACTCCCACTCCCAAACTCTGGCTCTGTTGGTTGTTTTTTTTTAAACCATCTGAAGTCAAAGCATCCTTATGTTGGAAGGTTGAGGGAATGGAAATATTCTTTTAAAGACAGTATTTAACAGCAAACTCAGAATACTGAGATGCAATTAATCTAATTCAATAGCTTTAATTTGCATTATTCAATAGCATATATATACTATGGAATAAATCTGAAGTAATCTACAAAAACTTAGTGTAAAACAAAGAATTTTACAGAGTTCTGCAATGTACAAATTCTTTGTAAACATTAAAACCCTTCTCCTTGTAACAAAGGTCTAAAAGTAATTGCATTTGAATATAACAGCAAAAAAAAAAAAAATACCTATTTTTCCTCTTTTTCCATTTACTCCGGGTTCTCCCTTTTGACCTGGTATACCTGGGACTCCATTTGATCCATTGTAGCCAGGGAGCCCATCAATTCCAGCAGGCCCTGAACAAGCCAAACAGCATAATTGAATTTTCACTGTTAAATGCATTTTAGCCTTAAAATCACTAAATCTATATATATTATGTTTATGTGTATATATTCTTTAGAAATACAAGATCCTTTAATTGGCCATTATGCTCTCCATGCCAATACAGTATCCTCCTAAAAAACATCCACAAACACAAAAAGTGAACATTTGCCTTAGCATAAGAAAACTGACTGAACTGAATGCTGCACATATTTCGCACGAAGACCAGCACAGATAAGGCTTTTATATTCCACCTGAATGATCAACACAGTGGAATCCATTGTTACAGTCACTGTCAACGTCAGAAATACATCTTCCACGGGCTTTGACATTGCTTATGATACAGGCTAGACTAATCTAACACAAGAAGAGCATTTACCTACTCATCCAGAATACTGTAGTACCAAACTCTGACTTGATACAGAAGGTATCGTTCCCTTTGTCACTATTGAATCCCCACAAACAAAAAGTACCCAGTACTTTTCTGATAGAATTACTCTAAGCAGACCCACAGCAAAAGAAACCTGGAAAGCAAGCAAGTAACCATTCATATAGGCTAGCAACCATGATGATAATAGAAAGAAGGAAAAGTTATTACGGAATTGGGGGGGGGGGTCAGAAACCAGTAACCAACAATTTTTAAGAGATATTTATAGTGTTATATTAAAATATGTTTGCCCTTTTATATATGTTCTTCACCTAAATGCTAGTTAACATTTGTTTTTGACCACATACATTTCAATAAATGTGAAACTATTCTCTTCCCTCTGATACAAAAGCCTCCCTCCCACCACTTAAAGGGTCATAGTTTGACACAATCATAAAAGTTATAAAGGCAGTCATGCAACTTTCCCTTATTCTAATAGGCAAAGAAAGACAACTGTTCTATAAAGATACATTTCTATATTTCAACATTTATACCAGCTTCTGTTTCAGTTACCTAAATACATTACGGCAATTGTCAAAGTACCTTACCTGGTGGACCTGGGGGGCCTACATCATGGACATGCAAAAGAACACAAGAAAGAGAAAATGGTGAGTTTCTCCCAGCAAGGAAACAAAAAACAATTCCAAATAGAACTGATCGGAATTAGATCAGGACAATAAAAAGGGGGAAAAGTCCGTCAGATTTCAAAATGAACACCTATGGTTTTAGCTGTTTTGTATTAAAAACAGCCATTTGAACATGAGCACAAACTCACCTAGACTTACTGAAAGAGTATCCTTAAAAGCAGTTACATATACATACATGGTCTGCCTTTTGCAAATTTCAGTTGATAAAGACTTGACAAACAGCCACCTCTACAATATAACCTCACTCAGTTTAGGTGCCTTTCCAATGCCACAGACCCAAGCCATCCAACAATTATTACTTTTCTTTTATATAAGTTTTTTCCAAAATCTTCTTACACTAGAAAAATAGCTTAATAACACTGGTGAATGGCATGATCCTGTTACACACCATGCTTCCTTGTGTTTCTCAGATATTCCACTACTGTTCAGTATTCAGACTATTTCGATAGGCAAAAAGGTCTTGTCATTCCTGTGAGCTACATCTAAACCACAAACACTATTTTTTGCATGTGATTGGTCTCCAAACTGAACCAAGCTTCCCACAGAACCTGGTTAGTGAATTGGTTGGCGCACTAGAAATTGGACTTGCTTCAGTTATTCTGCGATATGTAATACAACAAAATCTGTCTTATTTGCTTATACTCTCTGACTTAATTCAAGCTTAAGGCCTCCTATGAGAAGAAAAGCATAGCAGGCAGGAGTAAAGCATTACTTGAAAGTGTTTCTGTAACAAGCTACATCTTACGTCCAATACATATTTTAAAAAAATAAATAAATATAATAAATATAATAAATATAATAATAATAATAATAGTAATAATAATAATAATAATAATAATAATAATAATAATAATAATAATAATAATAATAAAGCAGGTTAGGAGAATACAAAGAAAAGTGGAGTTGTTGTAATTAAAGAACTAAATTAGTGCTGTCAACACTTTATTCAGTTAAGTAGTTTCTTGTTTCAACAAAAAATCTCTAAAACAGAAAATAACAGTAGTTGCTGGATTTCCCTAAAAACGACAGTGTTCAGCATTAATTAGAAAGCATTACAAGTAAATGGAAAATCATTTTATAATACCATTACAGTGATTATTCCTTTTAGTCAGTACTGGCAGTAACATCACTTAACAACTCACTCCCAATTTTCCAGTAAATGAACATTTTTTCCACACTACAATGGTACATTAGTACCTACAATTACTTTGTCATCTGAAACTAAGGATCTTGAGTATACTTGTATAAGCATAAGATAACTAAGAAAAGTGCTTGAGAAGTAATAAGTATCACAGAGGGTTCCAGCAGATAAAGTCACTACTAAAGAGCCAATGTAGTAGTATAAGGAGAGCAAAAAGCTGCACTAAGTAGCATGAATTCAGAACTCTGGAGCCCAAAGAAATAAACATTTAGATCGCCTGTGGTTCAGCCTTAGTTGCAATCAGAACTGGACTGCAATTTCAGAAGTAATATTTAACATTTGTGTACATTATGGTAAATCTCTTGTATGCTGAAATCATATGAGCCACTTAAAAATATAAAAGAGACAGCAAGTGAAGTGTTTTATAAACTCCTAAAAAGTGGCTTATTTCTAATCTTCTCATTTCCAAAGTGAACACAATTCAGTCTGCTACAGTCTTCAAACTGCTCCATACCCCTTCATTTGGCTACTGCCTGATGTTCTCTTCATCAAGACACAGAAATTGCTCACACCATTTTGTGTCCCAGCTGTTCTAACTCCACACTGACAACAAGTGAAACCCAGCACACTGTTAACATGTTCCTAAGGCAGGGTAGGTTAGCACATTGCCCTTCCAAGTCCCACTACTCCACAGAAGTTACAACAAGGAGAGTAAACACATTTATCCCATGGTAGCCTGGAAGTGTGGGGATACATACAAAAAATACTAAGGCTAAACATCAACTAGTATTTTAAATACACCCAAATCTATAAGATACGATTACAAAAATTACATAGGAAAGAAATAGCTCCAAGTAATATAAACTGAATTCCTTGACCTCCAGTATTTACTATAAGTAGGTATAGGTAAGCCCCAAAATAGCTCCTGTTACTTTTTTTTTTTTTTTAAATAAATAACCCAACTGATTTATAAATTCTGATAAATACCATAATTCTTGGACATTTTAAACTCTATCTACCTCAAGTTCTTTGAAAACATGGTAAATCTGTATTCTTGAAGGTATAAGTGTAATGTTTATAGTAACAAACATACCTGTTAAGCACACCCCTTTTGTGCTGTTACATAAATCCACCATCACCCGGACCTAATATTGCAAAGAAAGTAAAGTTTGAAACAATGCATGCTATAACGATTCAAATAAATTTATCTGGTCTAACTTTGACTACAGAAATCATTTTTCTTCTGTCATAAGTCTTTCTGTCAGTTTTGTTTTCATGTTGAAGTTTCAAATGTTTTGTCCCCTGAGCAGCCTGATCTAACGTCAACATCAGCCCTGATCTGAATGGGGTCTTGGACCAAATGACTTCCCCAGTCTCAGACTTTCTAAGAAGTTTTAGATCAATTTTATGTAGCTGAGAAGAGCTAACTGGTTCTGAATACCAGAATTTCATTTTTCTCTGTTCCTTCATCTCTCAAAAAAACTTGGCTTCTACACTGTAATTTGTAAAATGCACCTTGCCTGAGTGTTCTCTAATTCAAACTGCATTTTAATCTAAATGGTTTTGATGAGACTGCTGAAAGGATTACAACTTGCTTTGGAGCCCTCCAATTACCTCTGCATTGTATTGCCCAATCAGTGTGATCCCGTTGACAGTTAGAAAAAATAAAAATATGGCATTCAAGGAGTGAGTTATAGCAAGCAGCCTACATCAGAACAAAAAGATTAGCAATACAGCCTTCCAATCATCCAGCCTGACCTTTGCCAAGTAGAAAAGCTACAGATAAAAGTACTTTGTTTAAATTCTAAAGGCTTCACTTTCTTCAGAGGGAGAAAGGGGAGCAGGGGAAAGACAAAATAAAATATGAAGTAACTTCTCAGAAAATTAGAGAGAGAGATGTAAGCCATCACCTTTTGCACAGTTTTAAATCTCACTTTCAGACTTGGTGCTTACAAGATTATTGGACTGTTACTCTCTCATTAGTCTTTCTACTAGTGTATATGTCCTAATTTCCTATTTTAATTCCCCCCCCCCCAAAAAAAAAAAAACAACATATATTTATAAATACATAAAAATAAACAAACAAAATGCCAGAACCTAAAATATACTTATGCTATTAATGCTAAAATAAGATTTTTGATGCCTAAAGTTATTTCAAAGATTCTTGAACAGTGGCCATCCACAAAACAGTATAGATTCCCCCCAACCAGCTGTTGTGCAGAGCAGTAGGATATCAGTACCCATAACACCCAACCACAAAAATCTGTGCCTCTACTGCAAGACAGATTCTGCTCAGAAAAGACCTCCACTCAAGGCCTATATTCAACAGAGACCTGGAATATCATAGCTGTGAAAACCTATGCCATACCATCTCATTAGCTCTAATATTAATGCAGATGTTATCACTGCAATGACTTACTGACAAAAACATCCATGGGATGTTATTGAAAAGGTATTTCCTGTGAGAAGTTTTTGGAACCAAAATCAATAGCCACATCAGTTGCCTTTTCTGCTTTCTTTGTGGGCTTAAACCTGCAATCTTTATTGGGACAGACTTTCCATTCAGGTTCCTTCAACAGTAATATTTTTCTTGCATTTCTTCTGACTCAGAACTTAAAAGCTTCTAAATCAATGAAAACTTTTCAGCTACTTAACTGCTCCTACATAGCAAGGATAATTTTGCACTGAAGTGCAAAAAGCTATGCAGTTTTGCCAGATAAAGGGAATGCTCTTGCAGCTACAGTCCTCTTTCGACCCTTCATTTAACACCTTGAATTTAAAGCTCGCTAAAAGGGCACGACCTATTTCAGAAAAGCACGATGTCAAAATACCGCCTGGTAGCGTCCTGGTGTGACGCAGGACAGAAAGAACACGGGCGACTCCACCAGCGGAGCAGAGGTTTGAAAACCTGCCACCTCCAAACCTGGTGGGCTGACCTTTTATTCCACCCATGTTTGCTGTAGCTCCACTAAACCTCCTAGCGTTTCAAAGTCTGAGAGCGCTCCTCTGCCCTACCGGCACCAGGGAGTAGGTGAGCATCATCATCAGCTCGTCCGTCTCGGCGCGCACGTGTCCCCGGGCGCGCTCGCCGCGGCGGCTCCGCTTGCTGCGGGGGGCGCCAGGAGGCGCCCGGGAAGGCCCGGCGGTGCCGCCCAGCAGGTCCCGGCCGGAGCCGGGGGCCGGGGGTTGCCGCGCCGCCTCCAGCCCCAGCTCCAGCTCCCGCAGCGCCGCGCCCAGCTCCCTCCACTGCGCCAGCAAGAAAAGCGTCCCGGCGGCGCTGAGCGCCGACAGCAGCCCCACGGCGGCCAGCAGCGCCCGCAGCGCCCGGCCGCCCGCAGCCTCCATCGCCGCCGGGCAGCGGCTGCTGGCGGGGAGGGCTTTATGGCCCCGCCGCGGTGGGCGTTATGGAGGGGCTGGCACGGGGCAGCGCGGCCGATCCGCGCCCCCCTCCCCGCTCCATCCTCGGGGGGCACCGGTCCCGGCCTTGAGGACTACCCCTGCGGTCCCCGGGAGCGGCCCTTGGGCGATATCCTCACTGGTTTCCTTCCCCGAGGCCGAGATATCAGCCGTCAGGGATCGCAGAGCAGGAAAATCCCTCCCGGTGTGCTGCCAGGCTGCAGCCCCAGCAGGCTCTTTGCACTCGTAAGAACAGTGTACAGAATTCACCAAGAGCACTACCTGCAGCTTTAGATGTCCAAGCGTGGCTGGAATTTTTCAGATTATTCCTTGTGTGACACAGGGTATCATGTTATCTCTCTCGTACAACCAATTTCACCCCTCATTAATTGACAGTAAAGATAAGAAAAGAATTATAAAGAGTTGAACTGCTGTGAGGAACAGCAGAATTTGCCTGAATACAAAGAGTTCATAAAGACCATGAAAATTACACAAGTCAGAAGAACATTTGTAGAAAAGTTGTTTAAAATGCTGAAATCTGATGTTCAAAGACAAAGTCCTTGTGCTTTCTTGTGTTGTTGCTATGTCAAATCGATCTTGAGAAATTCAGACCCTTTAAATGCCAAGTTCCCTACAGGGAAGGGTTCTTGATTCTCAACAACTGTTCTCTGCATACTTCTGTAACTGGTCGGGTACCACAGTTTGACACTATTCTAACTATGCCCTTGACATGCAATTCAAGTTAATCTCACAGTGCACTAAAGCATAAACTATTAGGTCAAATCAAATTTGAATTTAATGTATGTAGTTCTGTTCCATCCAGTTAAACACAGAAGCAATACTGAGAGAAAAACACCTCTAATATATTAAAGTCCTCATCTCTCTGAAATAAAAGAAATACTACAGAAAGCATTGGTGTCCTCAAGCATCACATTGGAGACAGTTTTCATCTGAAACTATACTGATGGATTTAGGTAGAGAAGGGTAAAAGTAGAGGGGACAAAAACATCATTCCACCTCATTCCAAAATGACAGATGAGACATAAAAAAAAAATTACCATGTAGCCAAAGGAGCAAGGCCCACCAGCACGCTAATCTCTCAACTTTTTGAGCAGTTCTCCTGGACTATCACTGCACAATCATAGAAGTCTACTGTGCCATAGTACAGGATATTAGGGGTCTCTCTGGTAGCTCATACATATTGCAAAAATAAATAAATAAATATAATGCCTTTTTATCCCTGTAGGTCAGACAGATTTGGAAATTTGGGCTTACTGTATTTTGTAAATATTTCCTACCTTGTGATTTAGGAACAGGTTAGACCACCTCACATCCATTGTGCTCAACTTCTTCCACATCACAATAAGTTTTTCAGCTTTCTCTGTTTGACAAATCAGAACAAGAATTTGGTCCCCTTAATGAACAGGTATTTTCAGAAAACAGTACACTATTTAAAACTTAATTAATCCATTAAAAAAAAAAAATACTATGATGGAACTGCAGCTTCACTATCTGATTCTATTTATATTCCTACTACTAACATTGGAATTAAATGGAGCATTCAGCAAAAAAAGAATCTTACTGAAGTTTAAATTACTGCTTGAGCTCTGCCTTAGTTTTGCAGATAGTCCGTTGTAGAAAAGACAATTAGCATCATACAGATGTGCATACATGTAGCTTTATGCAGGATGAAGAGTCTTAGAATGTGCCCCATCAGTAAAACAGTGACATTCTAAGGAATAAAATCACAAACAAACATTCTTAACCCCCCTGCAAATCACTTCAGAGGCCTTGGCCGTTGGCAGACTATTCTAAAGCTATCAGAGAATTAAACATACATAAAGTGTTTCTGATGCCAATGGATTTCGTTCACTCTGCAGTTGATATCCTAGCTTATTATAGAAGTACTTTCTTAAGTTTTTCTTATACTATTAAATTTGGGAAGGAAAAAAAAAAAAAGAGAGAGAGAGAGAAAGAGAGAAATATGACCTTGCACAGAAATTCTCAGAAGACGCTATATCTTAAGCAAGCTTAGTTTATAATTTCATACCTATAATAAAACCAGTAATAATCTATCATAAGAGCAAACTAAAGCATTTTTCTGTCTCAGAAAATAAATAGAACAGCACTCCAGAGACCACAGAGCATAACAGTTATCCTTCCTCTTTATTGTCCATTCCAGAGTATAATGATCAAGCAAAAAGAATATAATGAGCTACCATTTGGAGAATAACAGGGGTAATACAGCACTCTGTTTCTCCATCTGTCTAATCTTGTAGGTTTTTCTCTGTATTATGATAAAAAGAAGCTGAACATTGTTCATTAAAAATAGTGGGCCACTGAATCAGTGTGAACACCCTATCCAAGGCTGTGGTATGAAAGCTGCTTAGCTGGCAGAGCTGCAGGACTCTTCCCCATGCTGTTAGCTGCTCAGAGCTGCTATCCATAGCACGGGCTGTACAGTAGTCTGTGCTGCTATAGTGCTTATCTTGCTAGGACACAGGGAATATCACCTCTGTCAAGAAAATGCCCTATTTTTGAAAGTCTGGAATCAGCTGAAAACACAGCTTTGCGGTTAAAGAGGGTTCCCAAGCATAGGCTGCTTGGAAAGTCCTATTAGCAGACCAAGCCATCTTACTGGGCTGTGGACATGCCTTTCCTAGCTTTCTACTGTATCTGTACCCATACCATATAATCAGCACTTCATCTAAAGGTCTCCAAATCTGCTTATGCTCTACTACCCCCAGTTCAGGGCTCATTCTGTGTCTTCATCTAGATCTCCCATCCCAGGATAACACACCTGAAGTTTTGGTCTATCCATACAGCACTCATCACCAACTGCAATGCATCCTCATGTTTGATGACTCTGTTCCTTCTTCATGATGAAAATCAAAGATCCCTATGGTAGACTGATGAACAGTGAAGCAGACTGAAGGTTTGGGAATCCTGCTGATAAGTTCTAGAGACATTACTGCAATTTGCTTATCAAAAGGACAGAAAAATGACACCAAGTTAGGTGCGTGTGTCGATCTGCTCGAGGGTAGGAAGGCTCTGCAGGAGGATCTGGATAGGCTGCACCGATGGGCTGAGGTCAACTGCATGAAGTTTAACAAGGCCAAGTGCCGGGTCCTGCACCTGGGGCGCAATAACCCCAAGCAGAGCTACAGGCTGGGAGATGAGTGGTTGGAGAGCTGCCAGGCAGAGAAGGACCTGGGAGTGATGGTGGACAGTCGGCTGAATATGAGCCAGCAGTGTGCTCAGGTGGCCAAGAAGGCCAACGGCATCCTGGCTTGTATCAGAAACAGTGTGACCAGCAGGGCTAGGGAGGTGATCGTTCCCCTGTACTCGGCTCTGGTGAGGCCGCACCTCGAGTACTGTGTTCAGTTTTGGGCCCCTCGCTACAAGAAGGACATGGAGGTGCTCGAGCGAGTCCAGAGAAGGGCGACGAAGCTGGTGAGGGGCCTGGAGAACAAGTCCTACGAGGAGCGGCTGAAGGAGCTGGGCTTGTTCAGCCTGGAGAAGAGGAGGCTCAGGGGCGACCTTATCGCTCTCTACAGGTACCTTAAAGGAGGCTGTAGTGACGTGGTGGTTGGCCTGTTCTCCCACGTGCCTGGTGACAGGACGAGGGGGAATGGACTTAAGTTGCGCCAGGGGAGTTTTAGGTTAGATGTTAGGAATAACTTCTTTACTGAAAGGGTTGTTAGGCACTGGAACAGGCTGCCCAGGGAGGTGGTGGAGTCACCATCCCTGGAAGTCTTTAAAAGACGTTTAGATGTAGAGCTTAGGGATATGGTTTAGTGGGGACTGTTAGTGTTAGGTCAGAGGTTGGACTCGATGATCTTGAGGTCTCTTCCAACCTAGAAATTCTGTGATTCTGTGATTCTGTGTGAAAAAGTGTGCTCAGCAGCGACCTAGACTAACGTAAGAAAACTATTGTCCCGTAAACATATACACAAACTGCAGATAAAACATCACATTTATTCTGTTCACAATACCAGCTTAGTCACAGAGTTGAAATAAATTGTTAGGAGATAAAACAAAGCCTTACCAAAAGAGGTATTTATGTATCCAAATTACAGACCATGTGTGTAATAAAGAATATCACTTGATTATTCCAAGGCAGAGAATGTATTCGGATGGTGTCACACTTAAGTAATGCTACCACTGATTTTTAACTTTGCAAAAAATTCTCATAACTGAAATCCCAACTATTTAGGCAGCTCTCACAGTGATGAAGCACACTGGAGATTGGCATGTCTTTTTCACTTGGATAACTAATGCTGAAAGATTGGCTAGGTTGCTGAGGATGATGCTCTTAAAAGACAGATAACCAAACATCTTCCAACGATGCTGTTGCAATGAAGATACTAAAAAAGACTGAAATATTTATAAGCACTATTAGAAAGAAAGTAGCCTCTTTCCCTGAACTAGTTAAAGTGAGGGGAGAAAAAAAAAAAAGTTTTTTTAAAAGCTTTCATAGCCTCCTATGATAACTGTCATATATCTGACATATATTGAATCCTCTTCTTATCAAGAAATATGGTATATGCTAAATGTTTTAGGATTCCAAACCTACTTTACAAACCTACAAAATAGGAGGGGAAGAGGATTTTTGAACTCAAACCCATGGAGAGTTATGCTTTTCAGTGAGTTCTTTGTGCTGTTCTTTCCTTTGAGACGTTTGATATTGGTAACCACTACAACTGTATGCTCAGCATGGATATAGTCAGGAAGGCTAGCAACACTGTAAGCCATGAATGCCCTTTCTCTTTGTCTCTTATCACTGCTCAAATCACATGACACATTAGCAGCCAAGCAGCTGTAGAGTTCCTCCATCCAAATCACAACTGCAATTCAACACTGGCACTGAAACCAACGTTATTTCACTATAGCCAAAGCCTAGCATTAGAATGTTACAAGGCTTCTGACCACATGCAAAAAGAAAGGCTTGATTTTGAAATTCATATTAGGTTCTATTCTATTCATGTTTGGAAAAAAATTGAATATGTAGGTTTGAAATGTTTGTGCAATAACTGTAGGGTCAACTACAATGGCAGACTTGAGTAATTTAGACTTTGCACTAAGCTTCATGATTAACCTCACCCCACAGAATTACTCCAGACTTGCATCAATGACAGACACTAGAACGCAGCCCACTGCGGTTCTGCACATACATTCTACATGCATGTAGCATATTGGATACACAAGCTTCCTTTCATGGAGAAACAAACAAACAAAATATATACAGTAAATAGTAGAACTGTGTTCATTTTGTATCAAAATAAGTCCCTTTTTTTTTTTTTTTGGTTAATGTTTTATGCAGTTTTATTAGTAGTAGAAAGAAATGTGTGTAATTTTTTTTTTTTCACTGCTAGACTTTGGCAGGATTCATCATGACTTCATGCATTCAGTTCCAGCAAATGGATGAACCCTCAACAAATGTATGTTATTACCAAAATGGCAACCAGTTAAAAAATATCACAGATTGAACACTACTGGAATAAGTACAGTTGTGGAGGGACTCTTTAACAGGGAGCGTAGTGACACAACAAGGGATAACAGCTAAAAGAAGGCAGGTTTAGATTAGAAATTAGGAAGAAATTCCTTACTATGAGGGTGGTGAGGCACTGGACCAGGCTGCTGAGAGAAGCTGTGGATACCCCATCCTTGGCAGTGTTCAGGGACAGGCTGGATGGGACCTGGGCAACCTGGTCTAAAGGTGTCCCTGCCCATGGCAGGGGGTTGGAACTAGATGATCTTTAAGGTCCCTTCCAACGCAAGTCATTCAATGATTCTATGTGAAATTAATCACAGGAAGGACAAATGGTATTTAGTTGGATTAGGGTAACATTATTTTAAGCAGTATTTTACATTTTTTTAAATATACAAATTCTGCAAGGAAATATTTGGGATTGATAGTTAATTCTCAACAAATTAACATCTATAAAAGCTGGATCTATACCCCAACCCATTCCAGCTTCCACTATATATTTTAGTGGCAAACCAATATAAAACTCATTAAAGCATCAGCAACAGATACCTTAGGAAGTTCCCGTGATTTTAGGGAACTCAGTACAGAGTGGTAAAAATAAATAAATTTATGCAAAGGATATACCAGCCACTACTTCGGAATATTCAGTCAATTATAAAAGTAAATTTAGAACCAACAAAATCAATTTATTACTAAGTCAGCCAAGCTGGTGTTTAAAGCACAAAATAAAATCCACAAATATCTGCAAGTAGTGCAACACAAAGAGTACTATTCAATGGCACCAGCAGAATGTTTCATTGTCTTACAATAACCTTGGCAGAAGATGCCTTAGAAATGCATCATTAGAGCACTGTCAGCTAAAGAGGACTTTCCCAGAAAAGTGCTCAAAATTCCTCTGACACACATTTAGAAAAATCAAAGCTGAATAGACAAAGATGACTTAAGGAGCAAGTCAAACAGAGCAATTCAAACACCATGGCTACAATTGCTCATTCATAATTTTAACTACAGGAATAAAAAGCAACTGATCACAAAACGCATGACAAATGGTAAGTGACTCAACAGATCTATCACATTCTTGTAATACCACCAGGATCTGAAAACAATAAATACAGCTGAAAAAAT
Source organism: Anas platyrhynchos (assembly GCF_047663525.1). Lineage (NCBI taxonomy): Eukaryota > Metazoa > Chordata > Aves > Anseriformes > Anatidae > Anas > Anas platyrhynchos. Next base: position 3,572,393 of record NC_092597.1, on the reverse strand, counting down.
CCACAAGATAGCTACCATTGAAAAATAGTCCTGGCTTTTTGCAAAGGATCCTGCAGTTCAGCAAGCTATCAAAGGAAGAAGAGGAACTCCCCAGCCACTCCAAAACCCTGCCAAGAATTATGTACTGAATATTTATTACCAAACAAATTTTATCAGATTGTGTCTAGGTTGAGAGTGACGCACAAAACACCACCAAAAAACATCTTCTGGTAAAGGTATTCCAACAACACAACTCCCAGAACTTTAACCCAATTCTGATTTGTATGCTATAGACACTCACTTCATCCACTTCCCACAAATCTGTTGAGGGAACCAAAGTGAATGTCATTGTGGCCCAAAGGTACCAGAATGGAAGAAGAAAAATAGCTGGATATGAAATAGAGCAGCCTTAAGGTTTCCTCGCTACTTCAGACGTTTCTCTTTCTGTCCACACAAGATTGGGTATACATTGCATCCATTCCTCTTACTGCTAAACATCGAGCACAGTGCAATCTTACAAAAAGCCATTTACAGCTAGTTGTATCTCTTGGTAATTTTCAGTCAGAAAGGACTGAAAACCAACAGAATTCTGGATTGTTTCTTCTCAGTATTTCATCATTCATTTTATTTACCATTATGATTCACTGGAAATTAAAACCGTATTTTCCTATTTGAACACTTTTACTTATTCATTTGTTATAGCTTTATACACCTTTTAAACATGTATCTTAAGACTATTTATAAAGCCAAGAGAGCACTCTTGTCTGTTTAACAAATCACAGAAGAAATCTCAAATCAAGTATTTACTGCATGTATCTACTACTTTCAGAAATACGATCGCAGTAATAGTCACAAAGACAGTTGCAAGAGAAATGCACCAACTGCACTGGAAGATTTTATAAGTGGAGGAGATGGCAATGTGATTTCAGAACATTTGCAAGTAAAGAACTGCTAGGTGTATCAGTAGATTATTATATGCACTATATATTAGCTTAAGTTCAAACCACAGAACATATCCTTTGAAGTCTTTGTAGTAAAACACACTGCACTTTTAAAGATTACGAGGGATAACTGAAAGGTTATATTAAACATGGCTGTAAAATCATACATTAGAATGACACTAAAAAACAACTGTCTTAATATAATGTGCTGTTTTCATCTTCAAAATCTACCAGTATCCTAGAATATGATTTTCTTTAGTCAGAAGTGTAGTTTCTATTAGTAACCAAATAATTACCAACTACATTTCTACCTATAAACAGGACAAAATCATGTACACTGGACCAACTAAATAGGAATTTTAAACTATCTTGTCTGTGGCACCTGAGTGCCTCTTACAGAGGGATGTAGAAATTAAGTCACCACACAGACTTCTACACAAGATGAATTACATTCTAGAAATGATTGCCTTTCCTCTACTGCTAATGGAGCAGATATAGATAGTCCAGACATACCTGCCTGAGGTTAAGGACAACACACCATGCACATAGTAATATTGCCACTCAGGGAGGGGGGGATATTACAGTAGTCCTTATTCAGACACACTTCCTAAAACATCATCGCTATTTCAAAGATTTCATAATCTCATCTCTACTCAGCACACAACAGGAATAGGAAGCAAATGGAGATAGAGATGGAGGGCTTTTTTATTAGGGCTTTATTACTAGATTTTAAGGATTTTTAAAATAAATTATCTAGTCCTACAATTTTCAGTAAAGCTACTCATGTAACTTAGTTACAGAATGTACGCTCATAAAACTATTTTGAATATTTTGCCTTATTTTGGGAGAAAGTGCAGAAGGCACTGAGGTTTTACTGGCAACAGGGCACCCCCACCCCCTATTTTCAGAGCTGTATACCTCTTCATTTTCAGAATAAAAAATTTGCAATCCCGTGCAGATCTCAAAATGGCACATGGCTATGACACAACATTCAAATTGTTCTGGGAATACAGGATGGAGGGGGCACTCTGGCAGAATACTTAGTTCCTTTACAGGCATTATAGCTACTGCCCACATCAACAGCAAGCAATTTGGCACATTCCACATCTGGGAAGAACCCTCTCAGATTGCACTGTCTGAATTTTTATTCCTGGTCTCCATAGAAAAGGATCTGAAGGTACAACAAAGGGCCAAGAAATGCCACAAGTCATGACCTGAGAAATAGTACTTTCCTAAACAAGTAGATTAAGTCAGAAAGAAGAAATATTTAAAAACAGATTAAAAAAAAAAAGAGTAATTTTATCAGACTTCTGAGTGTGCATGACAGACTGGATGCTATAGGACTGCAGTCTCTAAGGTGCTGACTATACCTTCTGCAGGTGCAGAGGTCTTGCAATAATCAGATCTAATATTCTTCATAGATGTTAGATGTTCTACTGGCAGGTACATTTTATATTGCAGACAGTATATTTGGGCAGCTGAGCTCTAACTTTTCTACTATACAGCTTTTTACTTTTTTTTTTTTTTCCCAGCCTTAGTCTAACAACTTTTGTTGTCATCTCTATTATGTTAATATCAGAGTTTTCAAAAAAGATGAACCATAGAGTTAAGTATAGTTGCCGGTTGTAGTTCAGCATCTCAACAACCAATATGTAAAATGAATGTGTTTACTGTTTAACAACAGCTATAAACTAAGGATTTAATCTCAGATAAATAAGTGCATCTGGCACAGCAATACAGTTTATGTTGATTTCTACCTATGTATTTTCTAATATGTTAGTCAATTAGTAGGACATTCAGGAAACCCTTTAGAGTAGAGCTCACTGCAAGGTAAGTTTAGAAACATATTGGTAATTTGCCTTTTCTTCTTAGACAGTTTTTTGTCACATGAAATTTCATGTTCAGTCCACTTTCATTCTTCCTGCTAAATCAAGATCTGGATCTTTGTGTCCACAATGACAGGTAGACCTAAAAAAAAAAAAGTATTTTGCTCTCAAAAACACTTCGTGAATTCCCAAGGCTCTTTTTTATTGCTTGTCTTTTATTCATTTTTTTTTTTCCTTGAAGGTGCATAAAAAGAAACTGCATCACAAAAAAGAAGTGCCCAGGACATTCATCCCTTCTATTTGTTTCCTTTTTTTTTCACATCTTTATTACTCTGTGGTTATTTTTGCATTGTCACTTTGAAAATTTTGTATTGTTCCTGCATTAACTAGTCTACTCGCATATTTCACAGAATCACAGAATCACAGAATTTCTAGGTTGGAAGAGACCTCAAGATCATCGAGTCCAACCTCTGACCTATTTCGAAAAAATTTTATTTTATACAAGCTTCTCCTCATGTATTCTCACCCCCACCCCACCCTAAAAAAAATAGTAAAAAATAAAGAGAACTCTACAGGATGTGGTATTGACTTTTTGTTGTACCAAAGCAGCATTACTAAGAATGCAGAAATAAACAGTACTGACACTGACCCATGGCCTTGTATTTGTATCCTGCACTTTATAAAGAAAGCAACTTGAACTGCCTATTCAGACTAAGTTTTTTTTAGAACCCTGCATTTATGTGTCAGCTATACCTTAAGGAGAGTTTAAGAATTCCTCCATGACAATTAAAAGGAGTGCTAGGAAACCAGACCAAGTATATATAACTAAGGATTTAGCAGAACAAGGAGACATCTTTCTTAATGCATTGCCATTCATTTGCACTCTTTGTTATGTTTCAACTTCAAATAATATCAGGGGACATTTTGATTCAAAATTGACTCAACTACACATAGGGCAAAAAAAAATCACATCCCTGTCTCCACATATCATAACCACATGAATATTACAAAAATAAGTAAAATGGGAGTTTAACTTGTAACAGTATTGATTTTTATTTCCATGAAAGTTTTGGATTATATTCCTCTTGTTACACACTGGCTAAAATCAAATAAAAAAAAGAAGAAGAAAATCACTGCACTTCCTAAATGAGTTGTAGCATTTCCTCCATAACAGAAATAAGCACGGAATTTAATGTATTTCAGATTCAGATTTTGTGACTAGCGTTAGCATATGTTTAATGGCAATGCAATTCAATGTGATTATACAGTTTCTTTCAGGTGGGAAAGCCAGGTATCAGTACTTAAATTATTTGGAAAAAGGAGGTTTAGCAGTGAGAAAGAACCATAGCATTCCCTCAGGCAAAATAGCTGTTGAGGTAGTTTTTTTGTTAGGTTGGATTTTTTTTTGATTGGTTTATTTATGTATTTTGACAGTTCTAAAGTAATTCACCACAATACATTACTCTTCCAGCAGAGAGCAGATGCAGCATGATTTTGGGCTAAGTCTGAGATTATTTTCATCATTCTTTTATTGACAAAATTTGGAAGTTGATGAGTGCATTTGAATGCTAAGAAAAGCTGTCTATTTATTTAAATATTTTTTTTTAATTAATGATCTTATACATGAGTGATTTTATCATTTTTGTCTTGTAGTATTAAATCAGAGTCTGTTAAATGTCAGTAAGGAACCAGATGTAGAATCATAGAATCATAGAATATCCTGAGTTGGAAGGGACCCTTAAGGATCATCAAGTCCAACTCTTGACACCGCACAGGTCTACCCAAAAGTTCAGACCATGTGACTAAGCGCACAGTCCAATCTCTTCTTAAATTCAGTCAGGCTCGGTGCAGTGACCACTTCCCTGGGGAGCCTGTTCCAGTGTGCAACCACTCTCTCTGTGAAGAACTTCCTCCTGATGTCAAGCCTAAACTTCCCCTGCTTCAGCTTAACCCCGTTCCCGCGGGTCCTGTCGCTAGTGTTAATGGAGAAAAGGTCTCCTGCCTCTCGACACCCCCTTACGAGGAAGTTGTAGACTGCGATGAGGTCTCCCCTCAGCCTCCTCTTCTCCAGGCTGAACAGGCCCAGTGCCCTCAGCCGTTCCTCGTACGTCTTCCCCTCCAGGCCTTTCACCATCTTCGTAGCCCTCCTCTGGACACTCTCCAACAGTTTCATGTCCTTTTTATACTGTGATGCCCAGAACTGCACACAGTACTCGAGGTGAGGCCGCACCAGCGCAGAGTAGAGCGGGACAATCACTTCCCTCGACCTACTAGCGATGCCGTGCTTGATGCACCCCAGGACACGGTTGGCCCTCCTGGCTGCCAGGGCACACTGCTGGCTCATATTGAACTTGCTGTCTACCACGACCCCCAGATCCCTCTCTTCTAGGCTGCTCTCCAGCGTCTCCTCGCCCAGTCTGTATGTGCAGCCAGGGTTTCCCCGTCCCAGGTGCAGGACCCGGCACTTGCTCTTATTGAACTTCATGCGGTTGGCGATCGCCCAGCTCTCCAACCTATCCAGATCCCTCTGCAAGGCCTTTCCACCCTCATTCGAGTCCACAACTCCTCCAAGTTTGGTGTCATCAGCAAACTTGCTCAAAATACCTTCTATTCCTACATCCAGATCGTTTATAAAAATATTGAAAAGTACCGGCCCTAAAATGGAGCCTTGAGGGACCCCACTGTTGACCGCCCGCCAGCCTGACGCAGCACCATTCACCATAACCCTTTGGGCCCTGCCCGTTAGCCAATTGCTCACCCATCATATGATGTTTTTATTTAGCTGTATGCTGGACATTTTGTCCAGTAGGATCCTATGGGAAACCGTGTCAAAAGCCTTGCTGAAGTCCAAAAAAATCACATCAGCTGGTTTCCCTTGGTCCACCATACGGGTGATCTTATCATAAAAGGAAATCAGGTTAGTTAGGCAGGACCTGCCCTTCACAAACCCATGCTGGCTGGGACCAATGACTGCTTTGTCCCCCAGGTGCGCCTCAATAAGTTCGAGAACCATCTTCTCCATGATTTTACCAGGCACTGACGTGAGACTGACAGGCCTGTAATTGCTAGGGTCTTCTTTCTGACCCTTCTTGAAAATTGGCACAACATTTGCCGATGTCATGGAGAGATGAGGATTACTCAATAATTTTTATACGAAATAGAGCTGGTTTGCTTATTCATTATAAAAGAACATCCATCATTTACAACACTCATAACCTGATTTCCCTACTTATTACTCAAGCTTATTAATCAATTATATTTTATTTTTTTTTAGTAGAAGATCTCCTGAACTTGACATCTCCCAAGCCTAAAAATATAAACAACGACATGAAGGAAAATAAGGATCAGATTTCCTCTTGAATACGTATACCAGCCATATGATTTTTAACAGCAGAGCTAATGGTTTCCATCATACAACTGCAACAGAGAAATTTCCTTCCAAGATCTAAACAACAAAGTAAAATATCCCAGGCAGAGTACCAAACAACCATGGTCATTCTGCTAGCAGTTGCCAAGATATTTCCTTCAGATAACTTAGGTATTACTGAGGAGTATGGCACTGGACTTTTCAGTTATGTGAGACAATCTACAAAAACTTTGTCAAGAACTACCAATAATCCTCAGTGTTTCAGATATTAAAATTGACTCAATCCCAAACACTGAATCTGAGAGGATTCTGCAAAAAAGTGTTTCCACTATGCTGTTTTCTGAAACAATCTTCAGCAAGCATGTCTCTTCAGGGGAATAAATTTCAGTACTGCTTAAGTTTGGGCTTAGCTTGTTGTAATTTGCTCTTAAAATACATTGCATTTTAGTTGTATAGACACAACACTAATTGTGAGCAGCTACATAACGGACAAGCTAACGTTTCATTCTAGGGCCAGCTGCTAAACATAATTACAGATGATTCAGAAGTCTTACCTTTGTAGGCTATGACAAATTCTGCTTTGTCTGCATTTCACAGCTTATTACGAAGTACCCAGATTAAGCATATTTACTTCTCATAACTTTAAAAGTCAAAAATAATATTAACGATCACAGCTTTAGGGAAAAATTCTGAGTCACATGCTGGATTTCCACAGAACTCCTGAATTCTGAGCTCTCAGCCAAAGAGGAATTTCAGTTGCTTTAGTCCATAATCACACACAACTATGTTGCTTTTGCTAGCAGCTTCTTCTGCAGACAACTACAATTACTGCCTGGTGTCATGTAGCATGAAGTTGTAATATTCCATCAAACACTTACATGAGAGGGCTTAAACAAGTAGCATGGTTTCTACATTTTTACACAACTGGCTTGTGGGCCTTACAAGATGGAGGAAATGCAGAAGCTTAGAACAATATATTTCAACACAGAGGGAATTATTTTAAAGCAGCATTTCCAACCTGAAATTCTACTTAGCTCTAAGATAGTTTAAGCTAAGACTTATGGTATTATTTCTCCATGTATCACTTCAAAACATTTGTTTCTTGTATTCGGAAAAAAAAAAAAAAAAGAAAAAAAACAACAAACACCATGACATTATAAGAGAAACAGATCACAAAACACTCCACAACTTGGACAGATATACAGGAGAGTTTATATAACTCTAAAACTCACTTTCTGAAAATCCTTCTTCTTATCATTGTCCTATAACTGTTTGAGGATACTTGTGACAATAGTTACAGGAGTTGCTGTGGTGGCAGGGAGAGGGAAAAAATGGTAGGAGTTAGGGAAGAGAGGAGGTTTCTTCAAATATCCTTCAAGTAGGAATAATTTGAACAGCAGAAACAGTGCTTAACAATTTAAGCTTTCCAAAAGTTAAGGTGCAACAGACAACTCCAGAAAAAAAGTATTTAGCTGTCAGATAAGTCTATAGAAATTTGAAGACTCATGCCAAACTACTCTAAGTAGCCTGCCCATTTTTCAGGTACAAGGGAATAGATGCTCTCTTGAGGTGCTTTTACCCCATCCTGAAAAGCTGCTCTCAAATTACATCATTATATCCATGGGCAAACAGAGAAAATCTGAGATAGTCCTCCCTAGTTCCTGCACACCCAGAAGGGGCAAAGAAGTCTTCACATGTCTCTACTTTTTTTCTCACCAACTTCAATACCCATTCAAGAGAAGGAAATAAATAAATAAATAAATAAATAAATAAATAAGAGTACATAAGTTGAATAGATAACAAGCTAAAGGAACTGTAGATCCCCAGATAGTTAATACAGACTTAGTTTTAGATGGCACATCCATGACCTGTTCCTGTAATATTTCATTTCAGCTGCTTCTGCGTGTGACAAGAACACACTGTCCCCATCTTCAAAATTAGTAGCACTTCTTGAATTAACAAGTGTAGCCTACCATAGTCTGAAGATCTGAACTTATGAAGAGAGACTAATAGAAGAAAAATACCCATACTGTTAACTCTTTCCATTTTGACTTTCACTGGCTGTTTTTTAATTCTATTTTATCAATCTTATGTGGACAAAATGAGGAGAGTGGTTTGGTGGGAAGTCACCAAGAAACTACAGCTCTTTTTTTTTTTTTTTTTTTTTTTTTTTACAAGGTTTAAATCCTCTTAACAGGCAAAAGCAGTACTTAATAACAGCTATCTAATGCCTATTGCAAACAACAATAGCAACATAACGCTGAATTTTTTATTATTATTATTTTGCTTCAAGGATCTCAAAGGCCAATATATCCATTTAGCCCTAGTTCATACAGTAACTATTGAGGTAGATGATTGTCATGTAACAGTTAACATTATGATATTTACAGAGTGCAACTGTAAAGTACATATTTTTATCAGTAACTAAAATATCTTCGTGCCAAAACCACAAACTGGTGTGTGCAGCTCCTCCTCTAGGCTTAGTGATAAAGGTTTGGGGTGATGACAACCCTAAAAGAAAAGCTGAGCTAGTCCACCCTCTCCCATGCAGCTGTAGACATATATACTCTTCAGGGAAGGAGTGGTTTTAACAAAGCACAGAGCATGCAAACATGAACTGAGACCAAATGAAAATGGTTCCTGAAGAAGCTGCAGTCAGCCATAGCATTCACTAGTGAGCTTTTCTTACATTTGTTCCAGACAGACAATAAAAATTACAGAAGAGATCTTTTTTGGTATTCAAGCCCACATAGAACTACTTTCATAAAGCTCTTTCCATAAATAAAATAATAATAAATAAATAAATGAAACACATAAACCAAACCAAAAAGACTTCCAACGGTCATAATCTCTGAAGATTCGTATCTATCTCAAGATAGCAGTACAGAGGCACTTTTTGACTGTACGTGAAGGTATAATGAGCTTCTCCCAAAGCTCTTCTATCTTTAGGTAGATAAAAAAATATCTCCCTTTCAACATTTCTGAAGAAGTTGCAGCAAGCAGATTTTCTGAGGAAGTACCCCGTAGCTCGTGGAAGCATGTGGAAGACCCTTTAAGAACAAATGCACTAAAGACACAGATATTTGATTTTCACATGTAACATATTAGCGGAGTAGCAGCCACCCCATTTACTTAGCCACCTTGCATAGGAGCATTTAGCATACAAGCTTACGCACAGACTTTCTCTTTCTCAGTTAAAAGGTAGGATTATGACATGGAAGTCAAATTTCTTGACTAAGTTGAGTCCTGGATAATGGCTGACAGAAAAAATGGATTTAACATCCTAAATTTCCAGGACAACATCCTGGAATCATGCACATTGTGTCTAAAAGAGGTGGAACAAATGACAAATCAATGTTACACACCTGTGACTATTTTCTTAACTGAATTCTATAAAAGCTCATCTTCTGCATTCCCAAAATAAAGCATATTTGCCCAGAAGGCCTGACAGGAGGTGGTTACATGTGACTCACTCACAGTTAATTTAGTAAGCGAGGCAGAGAAATTCCACCAAGAATGCTTTCCATCAGAATTTCTCAGTAGCGTTAAAGCAGGTGGCTTGATTTTGATCATGTTTGACAGAACAAGAAGAACTCTGCTGGCTTTCTACCAGATCACCTGCTCTCCTTCAGGATTTGACAGGAATTGACCTTGTGGGCAATATTGCAAAGCAATACATTCCTTAATCTAGAGTAAGCTACCACACGAACTGGCCTCAATTCAGAGACCCTAATTCTTTTCAGCAGAGCCCCAGCTGGGGATTTTGGAGTTTACTGAGAGATGGAATTCCCTACAGCTACGTTATGCTTTAAAATACATGCCCGTATTATTCTGTTCACCCAGCTCTAAAAATAAACAAACAAACAAACAAACTGATAAAATTAATTTCCAAGTACCCGCCATCCAGAATAACAGCTAAAGTACTTTGCTGAAAAAGAAACACAACCATGACACTCTGGATGTTGAACACTGTTCCCAGTGCCAAAGCACCTCATCTCTCTCCCTCAAGCCAGCAGGGTTCTAACAACATGATGCTGGGGATAGCAATTAAATTTAGACCTTAAAGTTACTCTGAAACTTGAGGCTTTTGGAAGATACCTGAGTTGTGAAGAACTGAGAAGCAGAATTGCCAAATTAACCATGGTGTTAGAACTGACAACAATACAGGTCTTCTGAAGATAGTCTCAAAAGAAAAACTCTTTACTAGTACCATGTACTTCAACGGTGTCCTGAAAGAAAATCAAAAGAAACTAAAAATTCAATCCATTCACTCAATACAATTTTAGGGAATTATAAACTTAGTTGTATCCAAAGTATGTTTTGTTGAAAAAACACTCCCTCACCAGAGAGAACTTCACAGTTTTAATATAAGATATTCTCATGGCCGATACATACTTTTAAATTAGAAAGCAACAAAGGAAGCACTTGAGCACACAGACACTTGCAGTAGTCTTAGCTCTCTTAGCAGTACTCGACAACTAACTTGTTTAAGATAACAGTACATATAAGAAGTTAAGAGAGAAGGTGGCAGTAAAATGCCTCAATAAAAGAATTTAGGTCTTTCTAAATTCAAGTTCTTTCTTGAAGTGTCTAGAAAAGACAGGTAGCCATTACTGCAAACACAGGGATGGAAAGGACTGCCATTTAAAATTCTTTTATCCCTAAATAAAAGGAGAGGAAAGTACTACATACATTTGTCCAATGCTTATACTCTGCACTTAGCAGCTGGTTTGGGCCACTCTGTGAGGTGGAGCACTGAGCTAGATAGTTCTTTAGCCATGCCCTGACATGGCTACATTCATACAGATATCTCTGTTTCCTTCTATCATAAAACAACATGTAGTAGATTAGGGACAGATTTACCAGTGGCTATGCACTGTTGGTATAGGGAGAGCATTTACCTCATACCCTAACAAGTGCACTGAAACCATCAGGCCATAACAAGAATTAAGATATGAGCCTGATCCCATCCTACTAGTTTCACAGTACTGATGTTTATATCAGTATTTTTGTTTCCACTGATTTAATTGAAGTTATTTTCTTTTTATGTATACAGTTACAGATCCAAGTCCCCAGTAAAACAAAATTCTAATAAATGTTATCATATGAACCACAGGGACCCTACAAGATTGTGGACCCTTCTGCTCAACTATGAAGATCATTTTGCATCCTCTTCACAAAAGGCTATTGTAAAATATTTAGAAAAAGCCCTTGCCTTATTTTTAATTGTATAAAAAAGAACTTTGTTAATTCACTGAATGCCTACTCAAGCACTGAAGAATTTGTAGTATTCAACTATAGATCTTTGTAGTGAACAACAAGTCCAATCATTCTGGTTGCATTATACGGAGTTCTGGGAATTCTTTGGCATGAAAAAACTGAAATATATTTTCTCTGGTATATGGAAATAATACTTGATTTAAAGATATATCCCACAGTCGGACTTGACAAAACCTAATTTAAATATAAACAAGTATTTACATAAAATTCAACCCTTCTTGTGCCCTCTTGATGACCAATTCAACAGGCTTCTTGCTCCTGAATTATGATTCACATACTAATTCTTTTTATTACTAATTAGATCCACACTTCTGTCAGAACAAGAACCCCCAACAAATTACCAGATTTTCAATTTTTAGAAAGCAGTCCTTTTGATTAAACAAAGGGATCATGGTACAAGGAATCAAAACATCTATTGGTTGGAACCTGGCTAAATCATTTTTGACTCCCCTAAAACTCAAGCAACTCATGATAACAAAAATAAATTGTATTGGTTTCACCTTCCTTGCATTCACTTCTTGTTGCACCAAACTCTTAATTCTGAGGCTTTTAAAAATATATTAATACTAAAGCGGTTTATTCTTATCATTTGCACATATAATAAAGAATATCTAAGGATATATGCGCTTCTAAATTGAGTTAATCTTTGTTTTAATTGTGATTTAGCAATAATGATTGTAATGCCTCCCTGAGCACTTTCTCTAATTGCCATGTTATTTTCCAATGCTTCAAAGTGACCTACATAACCACATGCTATCTTCAAGAGGGGTGAGGTATTAAAGCTTACCTTCATGGAAAAAAAAGTGTTTGCACTAGCAACAAATAGTGAGTTTGACTTTTGCTAAAATACATGGGGAACTCAAGGAAAAACACAGTAATAAAATTAGCAAGTTCAACACAAGTTGTTCTTCTTGGCTACTAAAACAAAACAACACTGAAGTTGGTAAACCAGATTAAAATCATGGGAAAGAGCTGGAAACTTTCTATGGTAACTTCCTTGTATTGGTATATAAAGCTCTTTTCACCTGGTACCCATGGAATAATCCATCATCTTCAAAACTGACCATTCATATTAGTTCATCCACATTAACAATGTGCAGGAAATATACCATAAAATGGATCAAAATCAGACTCAAAACCTATCTCCTCCAGAATGTAAATATACTTAGTTTACAAATGGTAAGAACATAGAATCAGCTTGTTAAAACAAAAAAAAATATATATTAATGCATGATTTCCATGTGAATTTTTAATTAGGCTTAAAAATTGAAAACAGATGTCATCTCTTTTTAAAATAAAATAATTTTAAGAAACATTTTCAGAACATAAGATACCATGCACCAGAATTTAATCATTATTGTGACCAAGTCTAAATACAGGACACAATAGAATTGCTCACTAAAGTTCTGCCCATTCTGCTTGTACTTTTGATTCCAGGAAAATTATACAGTGAAATCATTCTGTAAACAAGTCTCTGCATAATAAATAGATATGGAAGGGTGTATGCACATGGAAAAAGAACAAGAGTTCAGTTTTCAGATTGCAATTATTTTGGCTTCTGGTTGTGTAAGCTGTGTACCTTCAATGAGGTCACAGTCATTCCGGAAGCATTTCCGTATGAATTCAGTCCTTATTCTCCCCAAAATGTCTACATTCATTATTTATTTATTTATTTAAGAAAGGCTTCTCAAAAGAGATTTCGCATTCAATAAAATTCTAGGCCTCTTCCAGCCTTCCCCTGAGTTAAAAATATTCTATCACTAGAACTATTGTACATAAGTCTTTAATACCTTTGTTCCAAGTGAGATCATAGTCCTTTATGTATAAGTCTCTTCCACCCAGTTGATGGGTTTTCTTAATAAAAGTGCTTGCTTACTTCTTTTAAATGCTAATGCATTGAGTGAATTCATAAAAAGAATGAAAACATTTTGTGAGAAGATTTCACATTTGTGGCCTGACAGCAAGAGACAAGGATGCATAACATCTTACCACCCTAGGACATAACACAGCCTTGCTGAAAACAGACTTTTGTGACTGGATTTTCTAAACTTGACAGCATTGAGCAAAAAGATGATTCTGATTTATTCCACAAAATGCTCCACTGCAAATCACAGAGGTAAATTTACAGAAAAGTCAGCTGAGTCAGGATTTGCCATAGCAGAAACTGAGACAGTTTATAATTTGGTATTTTAAAGCAGTAACAGGCACATATACTTTATTCATACTTCTGAGTTAGTCTCATCTTTTGATAACATCAGCACCTTTTTCTATAGGACTTTGGTCATTATTTCTGTTTCCTATAATTGCTTAATGTACTTCTTAAAAACATTTGGATCTTCATAAATTAAGTTTGTTTAAGTTGCTCAAAGCTACAGTAAGAAATAGAAGGATCACAAAGCAGAGAAGCTACCCTTTGGTATGTACATTAATTATGAAGAGTTGCTAGACCACCTGGGAATATAAAGGAAACAGTATAAGCAAAAATATACAGGACAGCCATTAAGACCATTGTAATGTCTGTGCAGGGCTGTATCTTACAAAAGGTCATCTACAACTTTGGCAATTCCAATGTCAGAATAAAATGCTTGGACTTTTCTTCTTCCTTTCTGTTGGAAATCAATAATAGATTTAAACATGCTAGGTAAAGAATTAGTATCGTTTCTGATAGCTGTACTTCCATTTAAATGCCAAATCTATTTTCTTGATATTGAAAGACTTCAAACATGATTAAACTTTGTTTACTTTTCTGTTTTGCTATCCCATTACAATTCTAATCACCATTAGGCATGTGCATCTCTATCACTGGCAGCTGATATACTGAGATGAGAGGTAAAATTACAAAATTCTCTTTTCAATTGCAATGGCCCCTGATCTATTACAAAAAAAAAAAAACAAACTTCCATCTCTAAGCAACTGATCTCTTAGCAACAAGAAGCACCTGCATAAAAGATGCCACAGAGAGTGATCACCAGAAAACCTATCCAGATCTTTAAAAGACGCACATCCATAAGAAAGATAGCACTCTTCACCAGTAAAATCAAGAGGAGAACACAGGTAATTTTTAAATTCATATGCTACATTTTTTCTACAGATAGTATTACTGGGACGTAACAGAAATGTTCTTTTATGTTGTCTTTGTGGAGGAATTATGCTTTCTGGAGCTGATTTGATTTGAATGACTGTAATTAACTTTGTGTAAATGATATGTTGTCAGTATCTAAGTAGATATTTTTGATTAGAAGATCTGTAAGTCTTAAACCAAATTCCTGACATTAAGGTAACAACAAACTGTTATATATTTTGTGATTATTTTAAAAAGTTTCTTTAAAAAATGGCACAATGTTCCTGCAGAATAACTATAAAAGGTTCACTTCATTCAATCTTTCAAAGTGTTTATGTTATGTCAAGAAACACTAAAACTTTTTAGGTTACTTAGATACAAGCATCACTGATTTAAAAAAAAAAAAAAAAAAGAAGAAAAGAAAGAAAAAACGAAAATGAAAAGAAAGAATGAAAAAACTTTCCATTGTTTTTGTGGTCTCTGATTTTAATCTACTCTGAAGTGTCATGACCAAGTTAAGAAAGTTAAGATACAATACAAACCAACATATGTTATGTCCAACATAACAAATGTTGGGCAAATCAAGCATTGTTGTCACAGCAGGGGAAAGACAGAATTATTAGTGACGTTATATAAAGGTCATCAAGTGGAACAAGTCAGGAAATGATGCAGAAAATTGGTTTGTTCTATCATGACTTGATGTATCTCAGTTAGTGCTTGCTATGGGGAAGTGCAATATTCTTTAAACTGGTATATCTTAGTTAATTATTTCTTGCAAAGGAAGTCATTGGAAAGAAAAATGGGTTGAGAATATTCATGCATTCTTGTTTTTTCAAAAACCTAAATTTTCCTCAGGATTAATTGACATACTTTAATAGAATGCTTGGTATTTATAGCCTGAAAAAGTCAAAAATTATAGTTACTTTTCTTACAGAGTGGTCCCTTCTATGCCAACTTTTTGCTTATGTTGGTCAAAGTGTTTGCTAGGAATAGAGGTACCACAGCAAATACATAATTATAGCAGAGAGCTGTCTTCCATCTGCCAAATCACAGCCAATACCTCCCACATGGCAGTAATAGCAACCTGATAATGGTTATATACAAAAAAAGAGTCTTCATGTAGGTCTGCTTTCCCATAGTTATAACATATCTGATGTGTTAGCACATTAGAGAAAACTTGTAACATGTAAAGCATGTTAGAGAAAAAAGTTGTCTACCTACAACTCATTTTCTGGTTAGTTTTGAGTGTAATTAGAGGTTATAGTGTTCTTAGAAAACTTTTGAGGTACTGGCAGTAAAACAGAGCCTTACCAATACTGCAGAAGTTTGTTTATCTCCATAGTTCTTCTTGATGGCATAGGTGCACTGCCATACTTATTCTCCCTCAGGAGATGTATGTTTCAGATGAAACCCTTTTACTGTCTACTGTGGATAGTACATTTCATGGACATTATGTTGGTTCCTAAGCAACAATGAGACCTTTTATGAAAGGTACTAAAACTGGCAAGTTATTTTTCCAAATCATATGTCAGACTGCAATTAAAACCTCAGAGGAGGACATGGTCCAAAATCTAATTTCAGATCATTATTCTTCTGAAAGAAAAATCACAATTCAAATAATTACAGATTGTTCAGAAAGCAGAAACCCTCATTGTACAGTCATTTGGGCAGCACAGAGTGTACCTTGCTTCACATATCCATGTTGTATAAATAGCTACAAGAAAATAGTATGCATACTGTCAGAAAGAGGGAGAATGATAACTCCTGACCTTTAAGTTACACAGGACATGTTATCACTTCAAGTATTGCCCACCACAAAGCAATCACAGCTTTAGAACTGGCTAGTTATTTTGAATTCTTAACACACTAGTGGAAAGTGATTTTTCAGGGCGTGAGCATTCATCCTCTGGAGATCAATTCAGACATCCAAAGTAACTAGCTGTTTCTAGAAGGATGCATTTGATTCAAGATTTTCAGATTATTAGGACATTCCCTGGCTTGCCCCAAAGGTAATATCCAAACTAATTTGACAGTATATCATAAAGACTTTATTTGGAAAGTTCACTAAGCTCTGTGATCAATAGCAATTCAAAGAGCGCAGATAGCTATTTCATTAATAATTTATCAACTTGGTCAGTACTTAGTTATATAACAGCAACATCAGAACTCCAGCATTAAAAACTACTAAAAGGATTCTTTGGGATGTTTAAAGGCAGGACTTACAGCTCTATTGTACCAGAAGTGTCATTTACATAAATCACAAAGAGAAGAGCAGCCTATAGGATACTATTTGACAATCACTTTGCAGAAATCACAATACCAAGCTCAATACAGTGGCTTCAAATATCTCCTCCATGATACCTAAACATCAGTGATGCCATTTGATATGAGACAAATTCTGATTTAACACAAAGATAGTAAGCTCACAAAATGAAGGCATACAATTACAATATCAAGGCATTGTCTTTCACATAGTTATCCAAACACATAGTAATATTAAAATAAAAATCCTACATGTTATTTCTAACTTACTTCTTTCCCTATCAATGTTTGCTCAATCTGCATTTACCAATTAAGACCCAGTTCCAGTGTTCAGAAAAGCAATTGATCAAACAGACCTAAAATAACAGGAATGTCGGTATTTACATAGTACTTCAATTAATACCTTCTCTGCATTTCACAAACTTACAGTACACTGAGTAGGAGGGGTGAAAAGAAAGGAGTTCTGTGCTCACTAAGGTAGGTAAGAAAAGCCAAGTATCATTTATGGTCGTATACGAGTCTTTGGTGGCATCCACTAACATAACCAACATACAATAACATTTTAGAAAGGATATTGAAGGCAGCTGACAGAACTTTAAAATATCAGAGAAATATGCTCTAGGAATCTAGTTCTATTCAGCTGTGAAACAAGGCAACATTGTCATAAAAAGGTTCACTGAGATTAAGAAAACCACAATTCCAAATAATAGCAGAGGCATCAAATATAATGATCTTTCTCCCCTCTTGGTACACAGGTATTTTCTTTCAACACCACTAGATCATGGACACATTCTGCATTCCTGTTTCTCTCATCTTCAGACACAACAACATTAGGCTCCCTTAGTAGTCAAGAGCCCCTTTAGATAGCTAGGATGACTGTTATTAAATTTCCACTTCCAAGTTTCTGCTGAAAGTGTAACCTCTTCCTCGTTCTCTAACCTTAACAACAGATTAGTTCAGTAGTGCCATTTAGATTAGGTTATGTAGTAATCAAGTGGCACAGGATTAGTCTATAAGACTGCAATAATCATTCAACATTGCTAGAATACATTTCCATAGCAATTAGATGTGATAGACCCCTACGACTGCACAAATTCTAGCCTGCTGATTCAAACTCTAGAAATGGCTGAAAAAGGTAAATGTAGGCTATGTATTCATTTCTTGATGTGCACATTTTACTATAATTATCTTTCTCTTGTAGTTCAAAAGGATTGAATAAAAAGTAGGAGACATACCTAAATGAGCCAGAGTGCTTTCAAAAGCACATCTAACTTTAAAAGATCTGCTCTACGCATTCTAATCGGAAATAAAGTCAACTGTAATAGGAGAGATGACATCTGGATTATCTCTTATGCAGAGGATTACTGAAGCACAGATTCAAAGCAAGTGAAAATGAATAAGGAAAAATATTATAATTGAAGATAAAGAATGTCAGGACAAGAGTAACAGCATCAGACATCCAATGAATTGTGATGAAAATCTGTCAGTGACATCCCCACTGCATCTGGAGAGAATTACAGAATTAGGAAAGTGCAGAATATCAGGGAAAAATTTCTAGTGTGGTACTAAATAAACATGCAGTCAGAAGCTTACAGAATAATTTTACAACTCAGCTTACAAGGAACAGTAAGTACTCTCAAGTTTAAAAACATCTTTTAATGTGTTCTCAACTTTAAACTCCATGGCCTTTCAAGAGAACAAGACAATCCCTGTACCAAGGTTTGTGTATGTCATATATGTTACACATCTGGTGATAAATACCTACTTCAGACTAATTCTTCAGAAGTAACACAGCCATGCAACAAAAAAGTGGATTATTTTTAGTGGTTCTTACAATAGTTTCCCTGCAAATGCAGCTAATTTTACAATAGTTCCACAAATGACTTTTTATTCAACAGCTAGGATAGTAATTTACTATTTTGCAATAAAACCCACAATTTGAAGGCAGTGTTAAAATAGTTACATGAACTCCTTCATCATGTGCTCTAGTAAATAAATCTGATATGCTCTTAGGGATGCTCTGATTTATTTTCATCCCAAATGGCATCCAAAAAGTTTGCATGCTCTGAGATATAAACACAAGTATGGAAAATGGGAATGATCTGCAGTTTCGCTATCAAAGCAAACCCCTTAAAGTGCTGAAATGCCAATGGAGACATACCTTGAGCCACCATCCTCCTGACTGTCGCACAGTCAGGGAGCATCCACAGAAAAAAAGACAAACGCTACTCAGCTAGCTATACATTAGCCTTCTAGTTGTAAAATGCACTACAAAAGCTAAGTATGTACTTATATGTAGAAGGCTGAAGGTTTACAGTCTGTATGAAATTGTCAATCTTCACTGAGTGAAAACCAACTAGAATCAGTATCTAGTAAAAGAGAGGAAGGCTACAATGTTTTATATGGAAAAATGAATACTTCCTCGAACTGTATAATCTAATAGCTATTTTTGTGTGAAATCAGTCTATTTAAAATTTCATTTTTCCAAACTGCTTAGTTTAACCGAGGTCAGCTGATTCAGATGCTATTGTTTGGGCAGTAATATTTAGAGATTTATAGCAAGCAGCAGATTTTTTCCCATGCCCTTCCTGACAAATGAAATGCTGCTGAGAAAAAAAATCCAGGAATCAGGAATGGCTCTTTGAGAGTTTTCAGGCTGTCTTATTAGCTCCTGCTCAAAATTATCAGTAAATTTCAGCTATTTGGATATATAACATTCTATATTCTGTAAACTATATACGTAGTTGGCACTTCTGGTGACACAGCCATTAAGTACAAAGCTCTAGCTGAAAGGACTGGGTTCAACACAGTTGTCACTTGGATATATGGACTTCTTCTTTATTGTGGGACCCTGTCATCATTCATCATAACACCTTCTGCAATAAAGCATTTAACAGAACCTAGAACTTTCTCACATTTCAGTCAGGTCTCAAAGATCTGTGACCTACAGTGCCCTCTGCTGGCAGATGCTTTCCCAGCTGTTAAGATCTACTACAATTATCCGTGATCAAGAGGCCTGTGTGTATCCATTTAATTTATGCTAAAAAACCACTTCCTTATAAGCCTCTTTCCTCCTCCTATTTTAATTTAAAAACCTTCCCCACCCGCACCCCACCATATAAGTAACAATCAGAACCAACAGATCACTCATCACACACTTCAACCAGCTTCAAGGAAAACAATTTGTAGAAGGTTTCAAGATGAGATAAGCAAGAATAGGGAATGTTTCTTCCATGCAACACAGCTTTGTTCCATTTCTAAACATCTTCAGTCTATTCAGTAACTACTTATTATCAATGTTTACTTGCCATTTTTTTTATTTTATTATTGAGTGAAAATTCTTTAAAAAATAAAATGGGTACAAGCAGGATGAGTAGTTCAGCTGAACTGAACTTATATTTTCAAGGTGGCTTTTCCAACAACAACAGTGTATTAGAAAGGCCAAACCTGTCTGCTTGGATCGTATTTATTAACATAGGAAAAAGAACTTTTCAAAACAAGAAATGTCTGTTGTTTGTTTTAAGAGCTATAGGAACCACATTTACTAAAAAAGCAACTGCTTCAGAGTATAAGAAGTTGAAATAATATTCCCTAAGTGTAGTCATTTCTGTATACTGTAAGCTCGTACAGTGCAAGGGATTGAATCTAATAAAAATATTTACATATACATACAGGCACATTGTGGCAATGACTCAAGGCAATTTAAAGCTAGCACTTTCATATTTATCTTTACAGAAACATTACCCTTAGTGTGTAACAGTATGTTAATTTCACTAATAAACACTGTTATTGATAAAAAAGTTTTCTATTGTGACTGAAAACACCAATTTCTCACTATCTAGAAAGCATCTGTTACATTCTTAACATAGTTTAATACACTTACAGCACTGAGAGTTACTACAAATTAAACTGTACTTTCTTCTGCAAGACCAAATCACAAGATAAAAAACATTTGCTGAAAGTAAGCTGCAACAAAAAGTGTACCATTAAGTAACTACTTCATTCAGTTTTGAAAAAATGCTGCAGGAAGGAAAAAAGAAAATCTATTTCTGCTTTATGTCAGAGCAGAATTAAGACCATGTTTTATTACTTTACTGCTGAGCAGATGCAGGCAGTATCTTTCTGTGGTTAAGTGGGTTTTCTCACTCACATAACATCTTCCTTCTCAGGTACAATCACTTCCCATATTTTACAGATTTTTAATTTTTGTATTTACAAAAGCATGCAAAACAACTTCAGAGGAATCCTTCTGATCCCCCTATGCACAAGAGACCTTTCTCTTTGCTTGTTTTTTCTGTCCTGTTTCAAACCCTGGTTACTACCCAAAGTACCAGACAATTCACGATTGTGTTTGTTATAGCAGACACTAATATTTTCAAAGTGTTCATCAGCAGAAGCACCACTATTTTTATAGTCAACCTTTGAATTTAGACTCAAAGGTTGACTATAAAAATGTACATTGCGTCAAACAAAATCCCAAAGTACACGGTATCTGCAAAACTAATGCAGGTATTCTGGAAATTCGAGGACTAACACTAAAGGCATGCAGGAAGGAAAAAGGCTAAGTAACAGAGATAAAAGCTTACAAGTGAACTCATTCAATACTTCTACATGTGCTGAGAGTTTAATTTCTTGTGTTTTGGTTAGAAATTTGCAAGGAGTAAACCTCAGCATTGGCCAGCCAAGACAATATCAGAGATAAGAGGTCTGTCAGCCAAAGCATCTAAAACTATGCTTCAATATCAAGGTCAGAAAAGCTTACTTATTCCAAGCCAAAAGAGTGTCTGCTGCACATCTGTTTCAACTTCTGATGTAGCTTGTCCTGGCAAGCAGTCCCAGCAGTCAGTCTCATTATAAAATAAAGCTACCTCAAGAAGTAATTTGCTCATTTACAGGACCTCTAGAGGGTTGAGAGGTACCAACTAAAGTATATATTTTTAAGCTTTGTAAACCTCTGCCTCTTTCCCCATTCTCTCTATCTAAAGCAAAGCAGAATCTCTTGGAAAAGATGATATTGGAAACTCTCAATCCAATGCACTACATCACCAGCCTAGTACCAGATGTGATGCCAATGGCCACAGTGCCCATACTCATTCTTATGTGCTTTCTATTTCTAATATGGAATCATGAAGAAACATCATCAATACCAGGTAAACTAACTCTGCGGTATCACATAAAAGCTGTCAAAGTATATTTTGTGTGTGTGTGTGTTTCTCAAATTTAAATGAGAGGGTAATACTGAATGAATACTGTATTATTATTAATAATAAAAGTTTTTAAAATAATTGATAAAATAAATCAGGCTCTATTTAACCTCAGTACTTCCATAATAAAACTGGCTTAGCTATATAAATATATGATATTCAGTTTTCTTTTTATTATGTATATGCTAGAAAGATATAATACTATTTTATGAAGTCTAGATGTTCATATATTCATGTGCATTATAAACTTCTACATTTTATATGTTGTAAGTTTAAAGCTTCCTGAATTGTCCTTAGTAGAGGCAAACACCATCAATTCAGAAATTATTTACATTTTAGTAAATTATTAGTTTTCATCACCATGTTTGCCACTGGAGACCCTCCAAAACAGAGCAACATCAGAGAAAAAATATTTGCCAAATTTCCTTCCATGTGCTAAATCTCTCCAAAAGTTAGAGAACAGGCAAAACTATACACAAAAGGTAGTGCTTTCTATTTGAATTCTTGATGAGATTGACAAGAAGATACAAATTAATTTGCTTTAAGATTACAGGTATTTGAATAATCTGTGTTCTTGTGATTTCTATTAGTAGACAGTGGAGTCATAAGCAACTTGTAAATCTTTTAAACAGTATAAAACACAAAAGATTTTATAAACACTTAACTTGTTTCATTTTATGGAATCCGATTTATGTTTTTACAGACTTTGTAAGGGCAAGTTAAGGTTTCAGTGAAGAAGGAAAACCTCCTTTTAAAAATAATGCAATGACTATGCAAATTCTCTCCTGTTCTCTCCACTTTCTCCTTTTTCTTGTAAGAGGGACATTTGATGATGAGTTATAGCAAAAGGTTTTAGTTGAGAGCTTTGATTAAATGCTTATTAATCCAGTCTTAGTTCCTACTGCAGCATGCTGTTTCTGTAAATTCACAGCACTAAAAATAATTTTTCCTTTAAATATCTATTTTCTTACTCTGGTGTTAATGACTAAGAGAAATGTAACTAGATTACATTACGAGAGATTAATTATATTTAATGACATCAAAAAGGTGTTGACTTTTGTAGGTGTTACTATGACACTTTGGCACAAATTTAGCCAAGATCACTCAAAGGTTTTGTTAAAAGCATGAATGAGTAAACCACATGCATTTTTTCTATATTGCTTCTTCCTTCTATTATTTAGCCACCGTTCTTCCAAATATAAACAATCTCAAAGCAGTAGTTTGAAGCTGTATAAAGTAATGAATTTTATTTATTGTATCCATATTGAACGAATCGCAGGCTTTCATGGGTAATAAATGAGGTTTCAATGATGTAGATGCAAGTTTCTGTAAGACAGAATTTCATAATGGGATTTTATGTGGTGCCCATTTCAGACATTGATGTAATGTAAAAAAATGTCCTTTCCAAAAGAGTGATATATTCTTGTCAGAGAGCACTGATGACAAAACTCGTCCTTTTTTTTTCCTTAGGGCCAGGATACTGTATGGGAATTGGCCCCCTCATTTCACATGGGAGATTTCTCTGGATGGGAGTTGGTAATGCCTGCAACTACTACAATAAGACATATGGAGAATTTGTGAGAGTTTGGATCAGCGGTGAAGAAACATTTATAATCAGCAAGTAAATCTGTATTTTCTATCTTTAATAATATGAAGAGCTTTTTCATATTTTTACAACCTTTTTTGCTATTTTTTTCAAAAGTAGAATTTAAGTTATTATTTTACAAATTTATCCTAACATAACAGTATTAATTCCTAATGTTCACAAATCCTTTTTTAATCTTTTGTTTCTTTAAAGACTCTACTATTGAGGTATCTACTAGAGACAACTACTGAATAGAATATCTCATTTTCTTAGTTGAAAGAAAGATCAAGAATTATGGCTCAATCCTAAAAAAATGTTTACAGTTTCTTCTTATTCCATTTAACAATAGTATTACATAGTACCCTGACTGCAGTGCAGGATTAAATCAAATTTTAGTTCCTGTGTTCTTATTAAGATTCTCCTTAAAATGAGAGTAATGCTTGAAGATTATGGCTCCAGTTCAGCAGGGTAATTAAGTAAATGCAGCATTACAGGATCATGAGTAATTCCACTCCAGTTACTGGGGTTACTCAGAGAGTTCAATTACACACAGTACTAAGCATAATACTAAAATGCAGTCTATCATTTTATTAGTTCCAGTAGCCAATTGCTTATATTGGATCTTCTGGATGATCATGAGAAAATAAGAAAAGAAAAAAAAAAATTACCATGCAAAATGGATAATAAATGACAATATTATTAGCAATATCAAAGAATATTCACCTCTCATTATGTAAAAGTTTATGAAAGATAATGCAGTAAGGAGGACTATTACAGGATTTTCCATTTGAGCAAGTCAGCTTCATCTCTATGTATGTAAAAAGAGGTAATCATTACAGGAAAACTATTTACATTCCTACCCTATGTAGATATTGTAAATATTAATTCACGTAACATTGTATATAATGTTTTGATCACATAACATTCTGTGAACTCTTACTCCTGTCTTTCACTGTATGTATTACCAGTTCTTCACAAACAAATCAGTAGTGCTGGTAAGAAGCAAAGCGATAAACTTTAGCATACCATAGCATCAGACTTTACACTTTACAGTCTATACATCACTTTTCTTCAGTTTTGCTGAAGATATTTACTTAAAATCATAGATATCATATGGAAAACTAGAATTTAACTTTTTTTTAATATATATATATATTTTTTTTTTTTTCAGAGTGATTCATAAATTCACTCCAAAACTAAATGTATCCCAAGTACTGAAAATGTATAGTGTTTCCACTGTTGTCATCTGAATTTTTACTGTCAAATCTAATTATATTGAGATGTTGCAATCTTGGTTACAAGAGATTTTGTCTTTTGGAGGACTTCAGTAAATAGTTTTATAAAGAAAATCTGCTTATACAAGGTCATATGTCAAAACCTATCCTTAAAATATTATTCTATGTCTCTTGAGTAGATGCATGAAATGGAATGAGCAAAAGGAGCTTCCTGCACCTTTCTATTTCTGGGCACAACTATCTTAATTCAGCACCATCTTTTCATGTTCATGAAACATAGCTGATGTTCCTTGATGCATGAAAAACATTTAGGGAAACTAGCAAAGAGAGCAACTGGGGGGACACATAGGAAGGGGTATGCTCAGTTCTTTGGAGGGGCTGGAGCTGCATGCACGCTGAATAATCCATGCTTGTTTGCTTGCACAACATAACATCTTATATTTACCACTGCTCATGCAAAATGCTGGTGAAAACCTAGCACTGATGAAGTTGTGAAGAAATAATTCCCATTTATTTTACTCAACTGAAAAAAAAAATAATAATAATTAGCCCATGTAAGAAATCTGCAATTTGGTCCACAAAGAATGTACGACTGTATAGAAAATAGCTTATTGTTTCATTTCAGTCTGTGCTCTGATTTTCCTTCTTTTTTGTTAGCTTATATTTAGTCAGGTTTTCATCACACTACCATTTCTAAAATGCTAGCTCCCTCTAAAGGAAATATCTTAAAGCAATAAAGCTGATCACAACCTGTTCACCAGAATGTGTGTAAATAAATCTTGTAAACTGTAAAAGATAAGTATGTATATGCTGGATTTCATTATATTTCGATTTAGGAATACTCATCCCACACATCTGATTTTATAAAATTTCTTTTTCAGTTTAATAGATTTATCTATCAGTAATTATCCTTGATAAAATTATGATGCTGCATAACCAAAAGTACTTAGTATACTAATACTTTGCAGGTGTGTTTAGGAACGACCAAAGAGCTGCCAAAGTATAGGTGAAATTTAATACACATCATAATGAAGTTGTCAACTGTCTGGTTATTTTTAAGTCATAGAATCATAGAATATCCTGAGTTGGAAGGGACCCTTAAGGATCATCAAGTCCAACTCTTGACACCGCACAGGTCTACCCAAAAGTTCAGACCATGAAGTCATCAAAGGAAAACTCTGAAATCTTCCATAAAAAAATATTAAATACATTGAAATAAGCAGAATTTGTCTTCCCTCCTTAACATACTTGAATTAATTATATTTCCTAAAATCTGCCAAGTTACTGCCTTCAAGTTAAGAAAAATATTTTTTCTTACATAATGAAGTAAGAGGTATCATATTTGGGGTGGATGTGTTGAACTGTTTACAGAAAATCCAAGTGTATGAATTATATGGAATGATGATTGGAAGAAGGGAGAGAGGGAGGGATAGACAAGCAGACAGAGATATACATCTCTTCCCAAAATATTTGCCAAGGATTGTGGAAATTGGTAGGATACTATGATTAATACTTCTGAAAAAATAGGGAAAAATAGTCAATGAGTGCTATCATAGACAGATTAGAAATGTACATGGATGTTAAACACATTGTCTTCAGTTTTACCACTTCATTCTTTATGATATGTACCTTAGCCCTCATAGTTATGCTCAAAATACAATCTGAAATTTTTGTAGGGCAGTGTTTTCCTGCATCTGGTATAAACTTGAGAGTCTGAGGAATACTCCTGCAGCGATTTTAAAAAGCACACACCAACTCTCAGTAGGATTGTATTACATGGTATGTCAGAAATTTTTAAAGGAAACAAAAATCAAACATCAAAATAATAAACCAATTTATATAATTGATCTAAAGTTAGAAAAAAAAATAATTATACAAGAATGTATGTAACTCGTTATTTTACCCCATCATCTGAAACATCTGACATTGGTCATTGCCTGAGAGTATATGTGTGTGTCCCTAAATATATATATATACTATTCAGATTAAAGACTTTTGGTCACCATTTGCATTTTAATTGAAAAATAGGTTTAAATCCAGACAGAATGCATTATTGCTCTAGTACAAATTCTGAAGCCATTTTATCATCTTGTTTTTAATTATGTAATAGGCGCAACATTTGGTGTCAAGCACAGTACCTTCTGCTAATCAGAGAATGAAAGGCAGCACTTCAGAGAATGTCAGAAAAAAAAATTTTGTATATAATCTATGAAACTGTATTTTAGTTAGATTTTTTTCTCCCCCCATTTCCTTCCCAGATCTTCAAGTGTATTCCATGTAATGAAACATTGGAACTATGTTTCTCGATTTGGGAGCAAGCTTGGATTACAGTGCATTGGCATGTATGAAAATGGGATCATATTTAATAACAACCCAGCACATTGGAAAGAAATTCGACCCTTTTTTACCAAAGGTAAATAAATCAGTGTGCATTAACACACTGCCTCACTCTATCACACAGTATTTTTTTCTGAAATGTTGTTTGTCCTTTGCATAATTAAATTAGAAAAATCAGTTCTCTCTTTATGTCTCAATATATTTTCTTGCACATGCTCCTTCACACTTATTCTGCTTGGTATGGTATTTGAAACAGTCTTCACATCTTTTTACAGATGCCTAATCTCTTCTGCTTAAAAAAAAAAACACCCACAAACCATACTTAAAATTATTTTTAAATTTCAAGACCAACATTCACGTTAGCTCAACCGGCATTTCTATTAATGTATTTGGAAGTTCCAACCTCAGCTTTAATTGGGTTCAGACTTTTCTCATTCTAATTAAAAGAAAATAATGTGTGTATAGTTTCAAAATTAATTTAGAAGATCTGCACAGCAGAACTATATATTAATCCATTTAATATGCTAGGAATCAATGTAGAAATAGAGAACAATCTTTTCCTCTTGTAGTAATGAGAAAAAGGTTGTTGTAATTTGTATCATTAGCTTGAAATCAAATAAGAAAATACAATACAATAAAATAAATACAATAAAATAAGTTATATAATAAATACAATAATAATAAAATACAGTAAAATTTGAATTTTCTTATTTTTATTGTTTTAAGAGTCTGTAAATTTTGGACTCACCTTCCTTCCAAATACAAAATTTTCACTGTTTGTATATCATTATAACTAGTTATGATCTTACAGCCTTCCTAACAAAACTACCACACTTTGTTGCCTTGTTGTTCTGCAAGCATTACAGTTAAGAAATCATCTGTTAAGTCTTCCTTACCATGTTGTTGATATCTGTACTTCTGTATGACACTTAGGCCTTTCCTAATTGATCTTGCCATTGAAAAGTACCAGCAACTTTGTACTGGTTAAAGATAACAGGAAATCATTTTTTTTCTACTTATTCCTAGAACTACCAGTTCTCTGTATTTACAACACAGACAACCTCTCTTCTCACTTATAAATGTACAATTACTCTCAACATATATTTGATAAAATATTGTCCTTTAGGCAATTAGAGGAATTCTTATATGGAAAAGGCAAGATTTCCAAAGTCACTCAAAATTATCTGAATTCATTCCAGACAGATCCTATCATAAAAATTATGCAGCAACAGAACTGACCACTGCTTTTGCTTGCTTTTAATTTCTTATAATGTTAAAAATGCATAATGACACTATTTCCCAATGTCCACAGATGGACAGACTAAGATTGGCTAACACATCTAGACTACTACTAGATTAAGCCTCAGGATGTCCACAGCGACACTATAGGCTGTGGGGAGCTTATTGGAAAGCTGTCATGCTGTTTAAGAACACCCAGGGATTATGATTCCAAAAATTCCTATCCTCCTTCCTGTGAATCCCCAATCTAACTTCCCTGCTCACCATCCTTGCAAGCAAGGCAGGACATCTACAGTGCCTATATTGCAGATGAGGATATGGAGGATATACACCTCCAACACTGAAAGATAGTGAAATGTATTTGGCTTCATCTGTGCTAACACTGTGTGAACCTATCATGAAATGTGTGCCTGAAATACAGAGTGACTGAATGCAAGGGAAGTTTGGGCCTTGGGTTCATTGCCATTCTAAGTCAAAATGCTTATGTTTTTCTCTCAAAACAATTTTGTTCCAGTCACTTAAGTTATAAAGATTTTTATTGATGCTATTATTGCCAATAAGTTATTAATAAGGCATGAAAGCTAATCTTTTTATCATTTTGCATATACCTATTTACAGCCCTGTCTGGTCCTGGTCTCGTGCGTATGATAGCCATTTGTGTTGAATCAACAATTGATCACCTGGATAAACTAGAAGAAGTGACCACTGAAGTAGGAAACATCAATGTGTTGAATCTTATGAGACGGATCATGCTTGACACATCTAACAAACTCTTTCTAGGGATCCCTTTGGATGGTACTAACAGCCTTATTTTTATAACTTATGATGAACCTTAAGTGCATAAACAAGAAAAACTTAGTTATATCACTCAGAAATATTGTTTCAGAAAATGGAACAAGAACATATTGTTATATTACTGAATAATTAACTGAAATTGATTGATAAGTGAGTCTAGTTATGAGAATTTTATAAGATCAAATACATATATTTAACTTGTCACAACCAAGCAAATAACATGTAAAAACATTTTTATGTACTAGGCTGCTACAGCCTCAACATTACATACATGTAAGAAACAGAAATCTTTCCACCAAACTAAATGATTGCATTGGAAAGTTCACCTGACAACTTTTCAGGTGAACTTTGATGACTTCTTCACCTTCAAAACCATTTGACAGAAGTAACATCCTGATGTACAAATTATCCCATATCAATACAGTGCAATAGAGTTCTGCTCCTTTTCTCCTGTGGGAAACTGGCTCTGGTTGACACACGATCTCCTTTTAGCTAGCTATCAAGAGTTTTTACAAAGAAATGTATCTTGTCTGCAGTGTGCCACAACTGTTTCCTAATGTTATCTACTACACATTAGAAACAAAATGGTTATCAAATTCCTGTCAACTCAGTGGGAGTAGGGAGTGGGGCCTCATTATTAATTTTCCTGAAACGTTTGTGTTATTTGACTACTGAAGTTTAGTTTTTATACAGTTGTTTGTTAACATCTATTTTCAGAAAGTGCCATTGTACTTAAGATTCAGAACTACTTTGACGCTTGGCAAGCACTTTTATTAAAGCCTGACATCTTTTTTAAGATTTCTTGGCTGTGCAAGAAATATGAAGAGGCAGTGTAAGTATCCATAGTTTTTACAAATCTTTTGCATAAGATTATTTCTTTCTAGGAAGAACGTTCCTTTCATTTTTCTCTTCCTTTTAGAGAATAAAATGTGAAAATTTCAAAGGTGACTGGTTGAAGCCCACTATCTGCAGACCCAAGATAGCAGAATGAGATCTGTCAGTGATGCTACAAGTGGCTAAACTCAGGGGAATATTTAAGGCCCATATTCACTCACCAAATTATTAGTTAATGCCATCTCAGATATGACACTGAGTTGAAATCATTGGTTCAGTTCAAAGAGGAAAGAAAAAGCCGTCTTATGGGGAGAAATTACTTTAACTATCTGTTTAAGGACAGTCAAATACTAGGCCACAGACTGTCAGACATAAGAAATCACATCTACATCCATGGAACTATCCCAAAAGAGAGTTAACCCCTCAGTATAATTCTACTTATTGGTGTCCATAATGAGCATTTTTGTGTCAACAACCTTTTTTTTTTTTTTTTTGAGCTAAAACTTTGTGTTTTGCATGATAATCTATTTCAAGATTGTTTCTTCCTTTATACAAGAATAAATGTTTTTTGCTGTCTTCCTATTTGTAAAAGCACATAATCCCTCTTCTATTTTGATGCTCTCATTTTCTGTCTTCTGCCTAAAGAAGACCAGCTATAAAAAGAACTGGCAATGAGTTTGTTCATTTTGGATTTGGAGTCCATTTAAGGAGAGAAAAATACTTTTTATCAAGCATATGTAATAATTAGTTTTGATAATGCTATATAGTATAAAGACTTTAAGGGAAAGATGGAGGTTCATAACCAACAGCTCTCTTACAAATTAGATACATACCAGTGTTATTACGGCAGTGCTTAGTGCTTTATTCTGTGATTCTAATAATAGCTAAATGCAGTGGCCCAATTATTACTAGAAAGTCCTTGTGGGCAAATATTAGTGGGCATAAATAATCTCATTAAAATAACCATATTAATAAATCTATACCGGGAAAAAAAAAAAAAAAAAAAAAAAAGAAAGAAAGAAAAAAAAGATAAAGATCTCTGAATTTAAAGCAATGCGGAGGAAAACCACAGGTTATCACCACTTCTGATAAAGTTGGGTTGCTCTTTCTAATACATAAAAATGTTATATATGAAAACCTTACCAAGTTTTAATTTTGGATTTATTCCCCCTATAAAACAAGCCTTTTAAAAAGAACATTACCTTCAAATCTGTAGCTAATTTAAAATGCCAAATAAAGTATTAAACACCACTGAACTTCACTATTTTTCCAACAGAAATACATACTATTGACACAGTATGTCTGATTACAGCTTTACAAAACAGTGAGGTCAACTATACCATCAAGAAAGTACAATTTTTCTTGCATTTTTTTAAACAATTATTCCTCTTGTGAAGTTCATTTGCAGTGTAAATATGCAAGGGAACAGAAATCTTTGGAAATATTAATAAATCTTTAAAAACTCTATTCACTCTAAGATAGACAGGTTTCATTCTTTTCAGTTCTACAAGAAGAGAATAAGATTTCAGGCCAAAGGAAGAAGAAATTATTTTTATAAGAAAAGTATTGCTGCTTTTGTATAGAACCATATAGCCATTTATAAGAAGACTAAATTTCTGCCTTTGTTAGGCTTTTTCATTAGTATAATCTTCATGTTTCTAAACATATCCTATCTACCTATATCTAGTCATATACTAAAAGGCTGCAGATATTTATCAATATATTGGATTTTATCCACTTTCAGCAAAGATTTGAAAGGCGCAATGGAAATCTTAATAGAACAGAAGCGACAACAGCTTTCCACCGTTGAAAAGTTAGATGAGCACATGGATTTTGCATCCCAGCTGATTTTTGCACAGGTATTGACAATGTACCAAATTATTGCTAAGTTGTTTTTTTTTGTTTGTTTGTTGTTTTTTTGTTGTTGTTGTTTGGTTTTTTGTTTGTTTGTTTCTGCATGTCTCCATTCACTAACAATACAGACTTTACCACTCAGACTTCATGTAACTATCAAAGTCTTATGAACAGAAACAAATTAGTTGGCTTGGGAGAATCCCCCAGGTGCTTGTATGATTTTGTTTTTCATGGCTTAAATAACATCCTCAAAACTCTTGACTCTACCCCTGAACATTCTTCAGTCTTTCCCTAACTCTTAAATTTTATCTGTATATATTACCTTTTGTATGCAAAAGCTTCAAAAGCTATGTAAATCGTATCTTGCATAATCTCTGACAGCTCACAGACTCTGTGGGGAAAGGTAATAAGTCAACAAGAATCTGAGATAAGAAAAAAAACATGCTTTTCTGGAAGATCATACACATCCCCTAAAACATGGATTTCCTGTTTTTTCTCTGAAATAAAAAATAAATGCTTTTTAGCATATGGGACTGTCAAGATCTTGAATTCTGTTTAAGCAGAATTCTGTTGGCATCACAGTTCAGCAATCAACATTTTCCTCAACATTTCAAATTTTTTCAGAACAGAGGAGATCTGACTGCTGAGAATGTGAACCAGTGTGTGCTGGAGATGATGATTGCTGCTCCTGATACTCTGTCTGTGACTCTCTTCTTTATGCTAATACTGATTGCGGAGCACCCCACAGTGGAAGAGAAGATGATGAGGGAGATTGAAACTGTTATGGGTAAGCAGGACCTGCAAAGTCACTAATGTAGGAATATAATGTTGCTTGGGCAGTGATCTAATTTCCATTACTCAAAGTCTAAAAATTCTAAGGATTATTTTCCAACACAAGTATTTGTTGTAAAGTATATGAACTATTACTGTATGTAAGCAATTTTATTCAAGGTCAAGTGAAAGATTAAATATTTTTAAGACAAATTCAAACAGGATTTATAAGAATGTACAAGCTATTAGGAAAAAAAAAAAAAAAAAAAGCACTTATTCACCCCTCAACAAGAGCAGTGCAAATCATCACTCACCTCATAAGCTCCAGTGAAATTATTTTCTATTTCCCTTTCAGTAGCAAGTGGAGACACTCATTTCAAATAGTTCTAATCATCGACAGTTCTCTACACGTGTATAGAACTTAACTAATTTTGACTATGACTGCAGAAAGAAAATATTAAAGAAAATTAAAATTGTTTTATTATTCTGCTGTCATCCATTTTGATTTCAAACTATATTAAGTATAATATTTTAGTATTAATGATGAGCCACTCAAAAACAATCAAAATATTCCAAATCTATATTCATCCCTTTCTCTAGTTTTCAAAGTCTCAATGCTAGTAAACTATATAGAAACTAATTTCAACCACTCCTATTCAACATTTACTTTGAACAGTTAAACAGTGGCAAGCATATAACAAATCTCTTTTTCTAAGAGATTTATATAACATATAACAAACAAACATTTATATAACATATAACAAAGCTCTTTTTCTAAGGTACTTTTAATTCAAGTTTTAGATACAATGCAAGAGCTGTGATGTTATCTCAAAACTTTTTAAAAAATGTTTTGGCATCTTTCCACCTCAAGCTAGGAGACAGCATTTCTCTTTGTCTTCTTCATGGCCATTTTTTTGACTGTCTGAAACACTGCAACTGAAATAAATCGAGCAAACAGTGAGCTTTGATATCAGTTTACTGACTAACAAAAAATTTGAATCCTATAAGCCATAAAAATAGCAAAATCTTCCACTAATATATAACTCAAAGGTTTTTTTCCCACAACTATACTTGGCTTCTCAGTGGTACCTAGATAGAATATAATGCAAGAGGTTAGCCTCTGATCTGTCACTAAAGAAAACCTCCATAAAATCATTACGTGCCAGAGTTTATCAATCTTGAAGTCTGCTAAAATAAACAGCCATTTACCCTTACAAATGAGCTTTTTCTTCATCAAGTATTGTGTAGTTTGAAGAGACAAGCACTAACTTACTAAGTTACAAGTCTTCAACATTTAACTTCCCACAGTAATATCTGGTCGTTAGTGTACTGTTGCTTTGATGAAAAAATATTTCTGATTTTACAAATATTATTTGAGAGAACATACAATTGATTCCATATTACATTAAATTATTTTTACCAAGTAATGCTTCTATCACTGCGTAACAGACAGAAGGTTTTTTCTAGTTGTTTTTTTCAAGTTGAGATTTCAAAACATTCCATAAAACACCAAGATACATTCTACTCTTTCTTTGTATTTGAAAATTATTACTTCACAACCTGATGAAAGGTAACACGGCAGTGGAAAAGTGGAAAAGTACAAGATGTCACAAATTCATCAACTAGCTACAAAACATCCACAATTCTATATATTTTGTCTATAAAATAGCTAAGATTACAGTTCCTTGAATTTAAAATGGCAGCGATGTCTGGAGAGCATTACCTACATTTGTGGAACTTTAAAGAATTAATTAGATGCTTCGAGTTTTAATTTAATTCTGATTCAGAACAAAAGGTATTTTCAGTGACCAATACAAAGGAATTACTGTTTGGTATTTGGAAATCAGAACCCATAAAAACATTAAATAGAACCACTAGAAATGCAAATGTGAACAAGACAGGCATTGAAAAATTTTCAGAAGAAAACTTAGCAGCAAGGTGTTTCGCTGATTGCTTTTCAGCCATCACTAGGAAATAGACTAAAAATTTCTGGAAGGATTACAAATATTACAGGGATTCATGCATGTAAAGCATATTAATGGCCAGATTTATGTAATGCATATTGATGTGAAGCACATCAATAAGCCTACATCTTAAGCCTACAGGCTTAAGAGTGATCTATAAATGGGTGATTCTGAAGAGCTGGCATAGCAGAACATTATTGCTACTTCCCTTCAGAGCAATAAATCATATTTTATTGTGTTTGGAAGACTTGTGTACGCCAATATTCACCCTCACAATTTCTTTCTGAAAGCCTTGATTTTGGGAAGGCAGTAGTATGTTGTTGATTTTTCCTTAAGCAAATGACTAACTGGGGTAGCAAAGGTCCTTTTTATGTGGGAAACCTACCATTGCAGTGGTCAAGCTTTAGGTCTTCAGCTGCTTGTGGCTTGAAAGTTCAAGGCTCCCACTGGGACTACATTGTGGTACTGAAACTGCTGCTAAAAAACAACTAGGAAGATGTTATTCATGGTAATTGAAATTATTAATTTCACTCTAGGACCTACCTGTACATCTGTCCAAACACAACAACACAATGAAAATGTAAGGTCTCTACAAAATTATCATCTCGCATCCATAAACTATTCCCAGATTCTACTTGCTGTCAGTTTTCAGGGGAAAAAAGAAAAAAAAAGAAAAAAGAAAAAAAAAAAAGAAAAAAAAAAGAAAAAAAATAAAACAATCAGGGCTTATGCTGATATACCATGTTTCCCAAATATGTAAGAATGCATAAAACTACTTAGATGATGTTGGATCCTTCCCACCATTTTAGGAGTTGAGAATCTTTCAAAATATTTTGGCATTTGTATGGTGAACTTATTAAATTCATAACCAACTTTTGCACCATTTGTTTTATTCCTGAAGGTGACAGAGATGTACAGAGTGATGACATACCAAACCTGAAAATTGTGGAGAACTTTATTTATGAGAGCATGAGATACCAGCCTGTTGTGGACTTGATCATGAGAAAAGCTTTACAAGATGATGTGATTGATGGCTATCCTGTGAAAAAGGGAACAAACATTATTCTCAACATTGGACGCATGCATAAGCTTGAATTCTTCCCAAAACCAAATGAGTTTTCTCTTGAAAATTTTGAGAAGAATGTAAGTTTGCCATCTTATTTCTTACAGGAGATTGGGTATTTTTATTGACAATGTATATTCCTCTTATTTCAATCAAGACCTTTGTGACCTTAAGTCCATTTTCTCTTTGTCTAAGTGCATAAGCTAGTGATACATCCTGCTTATTACTGTTATTATTAGAGCTAGGTGGGCATTTCCCTATCAAAAGTGCCTTTTAATTCAGAAATAATGATGTTATTGAAAACAAAAAGTTTCTCAGACATCTTAATCTCGATTTAAAAATTCTGAAGTATGTCCAAGGCGCACACACAGTTATCTCCCCTGATACTGGACAAAATAAAGAGGCTTTGGGGAGCTACAGCCATGCCACAAGTACGCAGAGCTGAGACAGTGTAAGGAATCAAGAAATCTCTGGAGAGGTGGAGCAGTATGGCAATTTCTGAGACAGAGAATCTAGCTCCCATTTTATTCATACAAAAAAAAAATAATCTAAGTAAAAATAAACACCTTTTTTAGGCTGAAGTGGCAATCCTAAGCTTTAACCAGCTCAGTACTGAAAATGCTAGGTAATTCTCTTCAAGTTCAGCACAGCATTTAGGTTTTAGTCTTACTCCCAAAAGAATTAGAATTTTCTTTAGCACACATTAAGTCCTGTATCAACAGTGTTATGTGAACTTTTGTTTTGTTTTCTACATGTAAACTCCTACTATTGGGAAACATCCTTCAGATTATTTGTTTTCATTCAGAACTTTGCTCTTCTGATTACTGATGAAATAAATAATTTCCCAAAAATTTATTCGTTCAGCAATAATCACATGGAGAAATTAAAAACACAGTGAAAGAAGATAGACCAATTCTATGGCAAGACTGATTCCTTGTTTTTGACTGTTAACCAGTGCAGATAGAAATAAAAGATATTTCTGTCCAAGAAACGGCACGAAATATTAAATATTAATGTTTGGTTAGCACTCCTGTGGAGCAATTAGCTACATCTCTGGAACAAATAGCCATGTAAGAGTGAAAGGCATAGTCAGCTTAGCCCTGTGAAGGGCTACAGAACATTAGCCTATTATCACAGGTGCACAGGCTTTCATTGTATACAAACTATATTGTCTAGTGGCCTGTCAAATACTAAGGTTGCATAGGGCTAAAGCTAAAGGGTTAATGATCACTGCAGCTGTCATAACTCTCATTTTGACTAACTGAAAAACAAATGGAAGTAAGTTTTATTACCTGGCAAAACTTTTTTTCCTAAGATGTTAGAAGCTACACCCATAAGCATCCATAGAGAATGATTTCAGTTTTAAAGGAATAAGTAGAAGATCCGCTTCAGTTCTTCCAAAATGGGCATACAAATAAATAATTAAGAAAATAAAGACACAAAAGATATGTATGTTCAAGCTAGAAATATGTCTCCAAGCTTTACATTCTACCTATCAAAAATCCAGGAGTACTACATATGCCATATACACAACAAGAACTAACCATGCAGGATAACATTTCTAAACTGCTAGCTGATTACCCACAGCAAACTCTGCACACAGTACTAAAAACAACAGATCAGGGAGAAGGCACTAGAAAATTCAAGAAAATGATAAGTGATTAAGTTTATTGAAATAACTATTCACTGTGAATAGATTTCACGTTGCCACCCATTGTCTTCATTCTAGATATTTCTATCAAAATGTATTTCTTGCTTATTTAACAAGCACACTTTGCTTCTAAAAATATTTCCCCTTGACCAAATATTTAACCACACATTTTCTAACTGACTTGATGCATTATATTTGCCACATAATTATTCTAGCAAGTACAATTTTCACACAGTTCTCTAAGTGAATAGCAACCAACACCATTATTTATAGGATGACATTGTTAGAATCTAAATATTTTTCCATTTTCCTCAGCTGTGCATTTGCTATTGTGCTATGCTGCCAGCTGCTGCATTTGCTTTGTATTATAAACATTTCTATTTACCTATCATTCTTCAAAAAGTACAGTTGTTTTTTGGAAATAATTTAAATAGTAAACATTTTTTAGTCTGGAAATGAGGAAAAAAGACACTTTTCTAGAAAATTCAATATAAAGCAGCCTTTTCTATTCTTGGATTAAACAGGAAATCAGAATGCAGCTAGTGTGTTCTTTTTTTAAACTGCACAAATGATGAAAAATAATTTATTTATTTCCTTGGTGTCTTGGTATGTCATAAGCAGTAATCTTCATGTTTTAGGGGGTCTTTTTGGATAATTGATCTATTCAACATTGATAAAGACAACAGAAACTGGCTGTGAATTCTTCAACAGTTGTGGGAATCCCACATTTTACATTTTATTTGATAGGACAGGAGACAATCATTTATAAAATGTTCTGTCTATGTTAAATGCCAAATAAAAATGACAGTACATTTTATGAAACATTGATTTTCAGAAACACTAGCTTTATCATAATTGTAGTAGGTGTATAGTGCTGTGATTAATGTTAGTTAAGGCATCAGTATTTAGCTTAGACATTTATGAACATTATAATTAACTTTTTCTGAAAAAGTTTTTAATGAACTTTAATGTACATTAGAGTGAAACCTTCACTACTTCACAGCCTATGGTAAAATCCCTATAGTTCACAGGATGAACAGACTGAAATAAATGGCAGAATTCAAATGCTTAAATTTTACATTTGCTACTACTTTAGTATTTGAATTGGCATACCTCCTGTATTTCTGTAGTCATTTCTGTATTTTGGTCTGACTTGAGCAGGAGGACTGTTCAGCGTAAAGAGTAACAGAAAAAGAATACATGAGGTAAAGACATAGCTTGGGTACAAGGAAATAAGTAAATTTTCCTAAGAGATTCACACTTTTTTTTTTCCCAAAGAATATATTTCCTATAGATTTCCTTAATTTTTTAGCTACTTTTGTGAAGAAAAAAAATGCCTTAAAGTTTATTCCTCATGTTATTCTGTGCAGGTTCCTTCACGCTATTTTCAACCGTTTGGATTTGGCCCTCGGGGCTGTGTAGGAAAGTTTATTGCCATGGTAATGATGAAAGCAATTCTGGTGACTCTTCTGAGACGGTGCAGAGTACAGACAATGAAAGGAAGAGGACTTAACAACATCCAGAAAAACAATGACTTATCCATGCACCCAATAGAAAGGCAGCCTCTGCTGGAAATGGTTTTTACACCAAGAAGAAATACAAATAAGAAGCAGAGTGACTAAAATGGATCAGCATTAAAGTTAGAGGGCGTTCTCAGCCAGTCACTTTAAGAAATGTTCCTCCTTCCTAGGTAAAGATATAATGTAAAACGTTTTGTTGCCCCTAAATCACTACAGCTCCAAGTGACCACCTGTTCGGCCCATACAATAGAACTAAAGTTCTGGCCATAGCTTCAATGTAATAAAATAAGATCAAATTTGCAAAATAGTCCTGTTGTTGGGTGACATCGCACTATACACAGGACTCCTGACTCCTTTTTAAAACTGTCAAGTTCAGATGAAGTCACATGTCACTTTTCAAATGGTGCAAAGTCAGAGCCTTGGGGATCAAAATCACATGCCTGGTGTGTGCTAAATTCCAGGACTCATTTCTGGGTTTGTTACCTTCTGTCCCCAAGTTGGACTTAGCAGTACTTACTTACCATGAAAGTTCTAATCATCTGTTTTCAAACACATCTGAATAATACTAAATTTGACTTTAAGAATATGAAACAATTTAAAATTCATAAAGCTGTCACACTAAAAACATATACATGTATTACATATCTACAATAATGTCCTTTATAATATTTAGAATACATTTAAGTTCTGAAAAGTTTGTAAAAAGTCATTCAAAACATTTATTTACCGTGTTTTGCTGTTATATTAAGCAGATACCAAGGACTCGGTGTTAGACTGATTGTAATTTTCAGAGAACCAAGAAATTTAACAGTTGAGAAAACTGTTCTGTACTTTTAAAATCCAGTGTTCTGATACAGATTATGTTTAAGAGGGTCTGTAAACATTTCAGGAATGACCTTAGAACAGAACATTTTAGGAATGACCTTAGAATAAAGTAATGACTATGAAACATTACCATTAGTATCATACAGAAGGAGTGGGGCAATGCCCACAGCTCTGTTTCTGACAAAACTTCCCATCTTGCTTCAGTTTGGAGAAGTTCAAATTCTTCCTAAACTGCTTAAGTAGTACCAAATCCTGATTCAATCTATTTTTAAATGCAGTTCTACTTCATAGTAAGATTTAGAGTTGTTCCCATATCCCCACACCACAAAGCAGGAGTGAAAATCCCTCCCTAATTATCCACATAGCTCTTAGTGCTTTTCCTGTTCTAAAGCATCTAAGCATCTTGCTCCATATACTCTTGCTCAAGAGCCAGTCTTTTTTTCTTTTTTTTTTTTTTCCTTTAAATACA
The DNA here is from genome assembly GCF_047663525.1 of Anas platyrhynchos. NCBI lineage: Eukaryota > Metazoa > Chordata > Aves > Anseriformes > Anatidae > Anas > Anas platyrhynchos. The sequence goes on along the minus strand of NC_092597.1, from coordinate 3,532,331 downwards.
GTGAGGTCAAAATGAGTGGGCTGTACTCCTCTACTCAAGGTAAGATGCAAGTTTCACAGGGTACTGCTCAGAGTTTTGCAGTACCCTGTGAAGTACCCTGTGCAGTACCCTGCAGTTGGCAAAGGAGGAAAGTTCTGAAGCAACAAGTAGATTTTTCAAAAACACTTTTAAAAGTTTGTGGGTTTTGTTATTGTTTGTGTGTTTGTTTGTTTTTACTTTTTTTTAATATAATTACTAATATTAAAATTAGACTTAGTTTTATATATGGTCCTTTACAGGAGAACTAGATAACTACCTACATTTCTTCTTGAAAATGGAAATTAAAATATCTCGAAATCTGTGAAATATACCTTGACATTTATTACTAGCCTAATGATAAGTTGTTTATTTGGTGAAGAAGGAAAAGAGCTCCCTGGTTTACTGACAACAGTCCTTGAAAGAAACTTTCCATTTTTGGTAAGCTTCAGTGTTCATGTTGTGTAACTTAAAAAAAGGGGGTTTCAGGGTAAAGCCTCTTGATAAAACCAACCAACAAACAATAGGTTTATATTAATCTTTTCCTCCAAAGACACTTTAACCATAAACAGAAAAAAAAAAAAATAATTGTTTATGTCCTTGCTTAGAAAACTTATTAATGTTAATTAGTGTAATCCCTCAGACCACTGCTCTCAGGTACAGGTCTGGCAGAAGACCACATATTCTGTAGCATATAAAAACTACACACAACCAACAAATAAACGTTTGTTCCAGCTAAGGGTAATGAATTAGGTCAGGTTGGAATTGGTGATCAAGAAGAGCTGCACATCTAGGTTATTTCTCGAAACAGCATGGAAGCTTTCTACAGGATTTTTTTTTTTTTTAATCAAACTTGAAAATGGAATAATTTATTGTAGCTAGGTTACTTTTAAAGCTTTCTCTGTAGCATTGGCATAGTACCCAAAGATGATACAACAGTGAAGTCCCATACTACTTGTAATTACAGACAAAACTGAACATGCATATAAATAGGATTTCCATTTTTTTAGTCATTAAGTGATTTAGTGGCGTGAACATTTGGAATACCTAATGTAACCTCTATTTCTACATACACTGCAAGTTTTAAACTAAGAAATACAGTTAGTTGGAAAAAAGAAGTGGGTAGAGGGTAGCATCCAAATTAAACCCCATTCTTCCTCATTCTGTACCATAAAACACCAAAAAGAGTGCTTTGATGGCCATGAATTTTTCATCTGAATAAGAACTTTAAAAAAAAATAATCCACTGAACCTTCTTTTGCTTGGGAATAAACTATCACTTTATATACACTGTGCATCTTCATTCATTTCAGACACAAACATTTTGAATAGTGATAATTTACTCTCTGGTTTTCCATCTCACAATTATAGGTCTCTCAGAACATTTTTTTTCTCAAGGTTGGAACTAATAAACTATGTTTATCATTCAAATTTTAAAATAATTATATGAAATCATGTAGACAGGAAAATGTATGCTGCTCTGATTTCTTTAATATATTATATACTGATGGCATTATAGGGTGGAATTTCATAAGCATGATTACTGTAATTAGAAGAATTTACAGAAGAAATAAAGAAGGAATAAGGCAGTTTAATTTTTTACCTTTTGTAAACAAGCCTGCAAAATTATTTTGTATTGTATTTTAATTACATTTTCTCATATGCTTTGCAAATAGTGTTTTTGGTCCTCTAGTTTCTACTGTACCTTATTTTGCCCACTTTTGGACAATGGAGCTGTTAGTTAATCTGAGCTGTTAGATAATCTGAGCCCAGTTCTCCGTGTCTTTATTATGGCTGTTATGCAGTGGTCTATTTGCATCAGTATTTGCATGCTAAGTCCCATTTCACTTCCTCATACTTAAATTTGAAAACAGTTATTGATGAAGCAGCATTTCAGAGATTACCATGTGGATATAAACAAGTTAAATCTTTTAGATATATATACCCTATTGTATATAACTCTGATTTTAAATGGTGTTTTATTACCAGGCACTGTAAAAATGTAGGTGACTTTTAGAACGACATCAAATCTACTATCATCAAGTGACTATTCTATTAATGTTCAATCTATTCACACAGATCAAACTTGAAGACTGTTTAATACATCACTGTGATTATGGGCTGTTCACAGCACATAAATGTGGTATGCTGTTAGAAAATAAAACAATCATCAAATAAAATCTGTATGCAAAAAAAAAAAAAAAGTTTAAAATTGTTTCATCATGTTTTCCCAATCTGAAAAAAAAATATATCACAAAAAAGTGTTTAAATTTATGAATGTGTATGGATGCATAAACTGATGATTAAAATATTAGATACAATGGATGAAACACAAAATCTGCTAAAATCAAATTTTCCACTAAGTTCCAAGGATCTAAAATTGCACAAATGATTTTAATAATACAATGGCAGAAATAGAGTAAATAATTTAAGTTCATATGAGACTTCTTGTCTGTAAGGGCATTTCTTCAAAGATTGAAAAGAAGGGACATTGTTTTAGTGATTCTGAAGAAAATAGGGATTTGTGGATGTAAAAGGAAAAAAAAATCTTGACTTAACAACATAAATATAAAGGGTCTCAGCTACTTGTAAGAAAAGTATCTAATAAAAATGAAACAGAACAAGGAAATAAACAGAATACATGATTCAAAAAAAATCTTTTTCTACTTATATGCTGGCATGACAAATTCAGTTTGTTTCCGTGAAACTTTTGCTTTTGAATGAAAGCTTTAAAAGAGCTAATTCTTGTATTTGGATAAGTTACAGAAACAAAGGTAGTAAATGGCATACAATAGAAATCGCAAGAACTCTTTAAAATAGCTGCAAATGAATATATTTTTCTAAAAGCAATCTGATCATGAGACACTCTCAGCAAAAAAAAAAAAAAAAAAAAAAAAAATCTATCCTAGAATTTTACAAGCTCTATTAGCTCTAATTTAAACATGAATAAACAATTGCCATTTTATTAGATTGTCTACTTTTTGCATTCTTGAATACCAATCAGTTAATAGCCCATTAAATTTCATTTTTAACTAAACTAAAAATCTCAGTTGAAACTTTACAGCAGGAAGGATTTTAATACTGTTCGATAGAGGGAAACAATGGATGCGTTGGGCTATATCAGCCCTGATCCATACCAAAATAAATACTTCTCTAAGACTGGAATTTTCTGCTGACATTTTAAGGCGAGTTACCCACGACTTGAGAGGTTAAGAATGTGAGAGCTCAAAACATTATCTGTCTACTATTATTGTAAACGTTAAACTTTGAGTCATTAAAACAGTATGCAGAAACAAACTTGTTTTTATAAGTCCAATGTTTCTGAACATAGACCTTTAGTTTTATAGTGTAGACAAGATATCAACAATTCTACACACTGTATAATGTCATTCAAATGCAAAAATGTGTTAAAAATCTTACAGAACTGATTTTTTTAAATTTATTTTTAAATTTATTTAAAAGAGCCATGAGTCAACATTGTGCTCTGAACAAGGTCCAGCAGATGGCACACACAGAAAATTTATTCATACAACAAGAACAAATCCACATATTAGCAAAGTCCCTGATGATGTACAAAAGCTAAAAGCCAGACTTCTGTGGTCTTATTCAGCTACTAAACGCTGCTATAGGAAGAGGTGGAGTCCTTCCAAAGTCATTGAAAACATACAGGTGGAGACAAAACTAACCACCAATAATGTGGACAGAGCTTACTAGGATTATTCCAATTAGTACTGCCATTAGAGCATTATTTTCACATATCAGCTTTTACTAAAACTGTTCTCCCAGTCTGCCTGAGTGGAATCTGTATGCAACATTTGGCATCAAGGTTGACAGAAACCTGCTTAGTAAGTTCCAAAATGATTTCTGAGAAATTTCAGGTGTCTGTTGGGGTTTTAAACATAATTCTGCCTAACTGAATTTGATGTCTTCATACTACTTCCCTTTCCCTTAATTTGATGTTTTTATATGCTATTTTACTCCGTTGCTTGGTTAATTTAATTTAGTGCCTCTATGGCATTCTTCCATAGTCCACAGTATAACAGGAATCTCTAACGAAACACAGTCTATGAAGGAAAGTTGATTTTTGTGTATTGATTGATCCTTCAATAAGTAATGCAGGTCCTAACACTTCATATGGCCTCACCATGCTTATACAAATAGTTACAAGCTTATCAGTCCAAGAACTCACCAGATCTTCATAACTCTTTATTCTTTAAACAATTGCTGGACAAAATCAAGATCAGTGAACTCAGCTGCAAAAAAGGATACATTTGGCACAATATGCACAAGCTGCCTGATTAGCACTGAAAATACCTCCCATAGGATTTCAACCATTTCTTTCCTTCTTAGTTTTAGAAGAGCTGATTAGCATCTCACTCAATGCTTTATAAACGTATCTTTACCTTATAATGATATGGAGATGGAGCTGAATCTCATTCTCCGTTTATCAGTCATTGAAAGATTCTTGGCAAGTCATAAAGATGAAAGATTCTTGGCATATCATAACAGCTGTATTCGGAAACTGCACCTTCTAACACCTGTAAGCGTATTTGTACTTATATTCCCCCTTATTCACTCCAGCAAACATTAGAAGAAACTATTATTCAACACTGAAAAAATATAACAGAGACATGAGAACATTATAAATCAGTATTACTATAATATTAAGTATGGTGCTAACTGCATTAAGAAAATTGCCACTTACTTCCATTTCAGAAAGCACATAATTAAATTTTATAAAAGGATTAGATCCAGCTATGGAATGAATCCTAAAGCAGCTGCAAATGAATTTTCTATGTTTGATGTGAACAGAAACATTTTCAAATGAAATTTCATCATCTCCAAAATACAAGTAAAATTGAAATTATATTCATTGATCTCATCTTCCTTCTTTCAAGAGGGATAATGCAAAGAAAATAGATTCATACCATAGAAATGTTATCATTCCATTATATTATTTCACCTTAGGGTTTCAACGCACACTCTGAGTATCAATTAAGTCTCCAAGACAGAACTAACTTGCTAAATGCTCTCCAGAGAGAAGTTATAATAAAAAACAATAGACTAGGTAACTCAAAAGCTAAATGCTCAAGGACCCCCTCACTTAGCTGACAAACTTTGGTCAAAAAGTTTGACCAAAGGACACTGGGACCATAACCCAAAACATTGTCATGAGATCATAGAATCATTTAGGTTGGAAAAGACAGTGACCTTTGCAACTCACAGAACAAGGAATTTTATACAGGCTACATAAAGATATATTCCCTAGTGAATAGTGCCTCCTGAGCTTGCTCTGTGCTCTTTGGAGACCACACTTGTCCTCAAAAGCCCTGTGGAAGAGCTGGAGTTTAAGAAGACCGATGCTCTGAAATTTAGCTGTCATCACTAACACTAGGATCCAAGTACAGATAACAGTGTAATCGTATTTCATGGAAGAATTGGTAACGATGCAGTAATGACGTATAGGAATAGTCTCCAAACATTATAATCTATTGGAGGCCCAAGTTTACAATGTTCTTTAAGTTACAAAGCTAAAGATTATCAACTTGTGAGCTTCTCAAAGCATATTATTAGACCTGTTCAAATTTAAATAATAATAATAATAAAATTATGAAATATTCTGTTTGAAGTTTGCTAACATGAATCTATTTTCACAGTTCTTTATCGGGTGGTGGGGCAGGAAGAGATACTCATCTCTGAGAATTCAAGGAATTCTCTGTAGAATAGAGCATAGGGACAGAACATGAACAGAGCAATAGAAGATTAAACCAATCCAAAATGCTGTTTCTGAAAAGGCTCATTAATTAGCATGGTGTATTTGTGTCACCACAGTCTTTCGAACAAAATACCACAGACAGGACTTGGATCAGAGTAAAAACACATAATGCAATTATGTGTTTTATGCAATTATTGCAATTGAGCCTTTGCAAGTCCAGAAACTGTTTATATACAAGTCCACAGTTTGAAAAGGCAAAAAATAAACTGAAGTGTGACATTTATTCACCAAGGCTTTTTAGCACTTGCAGTTTATAGCTGTTGATTTCGATATCCTGAGCAAGTCTAATGAACTGTGAGGTACAAATCCCACTGACTGCATAAATGCTATGGTTTCTTCTGAGAACAAGGAAAACTTAATTCTAAAAATATTTTAGAGTTCAAAAAAATAAGTTAGCAAAGGCATAATTTTATTCTAATATTAGAAATAAACAGCAATACTTATGTACAACCTAAATTCTAGAGCAAGTTTTCCTTCAGCCTGTTACCTAGTTTATGCATAACCCCATCTGCAAAGCAGTGTCATTATTGCTTTCCGTAGTATTTTAATTCTGAAATCTTAATGCTGTACTTTGTGCTTTGTTTTTGCGCACCAACTCCAAACATTTTCTAATACTCTTGCAATGAGTATTCCATTGTAATACATATTTTACTATTTTATAGTTACTTCCTATTTGCAGATTTGTTGTGCTATTTCTTTACACTAATTATCTATTCTTCTGTAGCATTCTGAAACTTTACATTTACTTATCCACACAATTTTCAGTAACATTACAAAGAAATACAGTTACAACAGCTTAACTGATTTATGAAGAAAGACAGTTTACAGAGCAGTATTATGCTGCATACTACATAACATTTAGTCTTTGATCTCTTCTAAGTTCCATGGAGAAATCCTGTATCATAATTATTGCATTTTACATACATTTTTTTCACTAGTAAATATCTGAAGTAACACGACTGCTGTACTGGAGCTCTCCAAAGCAGTGTGTTTTTATAGCATAAAAGTACATGAAACCAAAGGTTTTAATGCGTGCTTTGAGACAAACATGAGGTCACATGAAAGATGCAAGGCCTGTTGGCATAGGTTAAAAGAGTGTAGAATCAAAAATCAGATTTGTTAAAGTTCCAATAATAAGACAATATATTTCACCAAGGAAATTTTCGCCTAACTGACAGGATATGACCTCAGCTGGCAAAGCTGTTCAGGAAGACTTCTTTTAACAGTTAAACAGTTTGCTCTTGAATTCATTTTTTTAAAAAATTCTATTAAATTAGTTTTCTTGAATAATTTTCTTCAGACATATTAAATAAGTTGTAGAAAAAAATTTACAGAATTCAGAGAGCTATTTCATAAATATTCAGGATCAATAAGAAGTGTTATATGTTGAAATAATTTATTATTTATTACTAAATAATTTTGGTTATTACAACTATTTTAAAAAATAGAAGATTAACTAGGCAGTCAAATGAGGAAGGGTTAACTAGATGACCTGAAAAATGCAAACCCATACACAGTAATTGCTAACTTCTACCAGCTCATGCTAACATTTTTTAAAATGACTGCCTTGGACCTTTTAATAATGAGTACTGGGATGGATGCATGCATTAATATCACCCTCTACAGTAGTATTCCTTTATTTTCTTATTATTTCTATATAGCAACATTGCTTGCATGCAAGCTATACAAGGAATTAAGTTTTTTTGTTTGTTTTTTTTTACAAATACTCTTAATTGAAAATGTTTGCTAAACTAAACAAACCAAACTACATATATTCTCCAGCTCATTAAACAACATCATGAGTTGAATTAATTTAACACCTAAAATAAGTTTCCTTGCAGTCTGGGGAGCGGGGCATAGTGGAGAGAAATGTTACATTCCATTTGTGCAGAACAGCAGTCCTATTCTCTGGAGTCATCGGGCTTTATGATAATCTCAGCCTTTTTAGGAAGCAAAACTTTCCAATTCATTTTTGCATAAAAACATTTAAAAGGAAGCACAAGGTCTCTCCTTCTCTCTCTTTTTTTTTTTTTATTATTAAAATGCAACATTTATAATTTAAAATTTCATTATTTGATTCATTATATTTTGAAGAGGGAAAACAGAAAGCAAGAGTGATTTTGCATTGCTTTAATGTAGTAATATCACATGTTGTACCTCATTCATTTCCAGTTGCTGGTATGTTAGAAGAAAAATATCTCTGTTTTTTTAATGGGATAAAGAGTTTTTAAAAAAATAAAAATAAAAAATAAATTCATGCTATCATAATCTTCACAACAGAAGTACAGCAGCCAGCCTATGGACAAGGCAGGAACCATTGTTGTAAAGTACAACACCAACTCAAACCCACAGATCTAGGCTTTGAAGAAAAAAAGTCACTCACATTTTAAATGAAAAAAAAAAGTAACATTAGACCATAGCATTTACCATAGGTACAGAAAAACACATAGGATCCCTTTATAGTCTGCAAGCATGGAATGCTACATGAATCTGCATTTCTTTATTTGTACAAAATAGCACGGCAGGCAATAGTAGACAAGTTCAATAATTTCATCCTAACCCTTACTTCTTAACAGTTATGAGAAAATATACAACATCAAACTTTGTGCATGTAGTTTTCAGAGTGAAAGACAAAGGTAAATAGGAGATCAAGAATGGACAGAAATCTGGAAAATCAAAGTTCCCAAATCAAGGCAGGATTTTTCCTTTTAGTCAGGATATACTTTTTCCTCTAAGGAGTTAAAACCTTGCCTTACTAAGAAATTCCTTTTCTTTGCATGCCATCAGATGTTTGAATACATGTAGTAAATCGAACTGCTTATTTGCAGCTATCTCCTTCTTCTCATGAACCAGAATTGTATCTTTCAGTATTAACTATTTTACATGAAAGACATCTTGCTGTTCTCATGACTTTTCTGCTAGATTAATCTTCTTTTCACCTTTGCAACTGCTATTAGCTGAGAATAAACAGGGAGCTAATTTTACATGAGACATCCAGTTCCAAGGAACGTCTAAACCATCTGGAATGGATGTGAGAGGATTCTTGACACTCAGTTTTATTAGGCTCCCACATGGTCCTGAATTATTCTTTTTTTTTGCAGAATAGCAATGTGACGGTATACCACAGCAAGATTTTCTGCATCAAAGCTCATTTCCCCCAGCATTATTGTGTTGTACTATGAGGTACATGACCTACTTTGTTTATTTCAATTTATCTGGTCAGCCTGTTAATGCCATGACAGGATAAATAGGCTACTGTTAAAACAAAATGATGTAGTGTCATTTCCTGCCAGGTAAAAATGCAAATACCTCACATTGGCAGTCTCAGTTTCCCTCAATAAATAAAGGAAGTCAAACGTAGGTCAGTTAAATAAATATCCCATCATAACAAACTAATGCTATTACTATCAAACTACCAAGTCTGATCCATTAGTTCTTTTAAAAGACCTGAATAATTGGGTGGTGGAAGCATCTTCTTCCACAGTTAACTATTTTTTCTGCTATCATTTGGAGTCACATTTTAAATTATTTTCTTCCAGCCTCTCTACATCTTGATTGCAGGCTGATCAGTAGTAACAGATATTTTAAAAGAACACTAGGAACAGGGATACTTTTATCTTCATCCTTTTAGAGCCTAGACTGATCTATACATGTAGTTCTACTGTTATGGTCTAGCACAAAGTGATTCACAAAAATATCTATTAAAAGACCATTCCTCAATCCACACAATATTCTAAAGACGTTTATGTAATAAATCATCCAAACTAGAGATCAGATTTAGTAACATCATCAGATTGCTATTTTCTTGTCCTTTGCTGTTACAGAATACACCAACCATGACAACTGAAAGCCATTCAATAGTAGAGCAGTATGTCAGGTTCCTGCTTTCCAAAATGTTTTCCACTGGGGGGGGGGGAGGGAAGAGAATCCTTTTACGTTATACTAAAAACAAAACAAACAAACAAACAAATAAACAAACAAAAAAGTGGAAATCATTTCAATGGAAAAAGCAGCTTCACTTTCACTTCATACAATCCTTATATCACTTTATATTTCATTGCCATGCCTGTATGTTTCCAACAAAGACTGGAGAACTAATAACGCTTTTAGCTGACCAGAAAAAAAAAAAATGTTACCTGAAACATAATCCTAAGTAAAAGCAAAAGCTTACAAAAACTAGCTTTAGTAATACAACCAGAGATCATAAATTCCATCTCTAATGACCCTTGTTCTTTGTAATTGAATACTGCTGACTACAGGACTTACATGAAGCCCCTTGAAGGCAAAGGAAGGTTTTTCTTTCACGCACTTTAGCTCAAGCTTTTTATGTTTTATAAAAACTAAAAAAGACTGGTCAGTGACAGGGTAAAGTAAAAATGGAAAAACATATCAGACTGAAGACATTTAGAAATCTGAATCCTTCCTGCACTACCAAAAGCTGTTTAAAAAGCCTGAACAAAATTCCACCATCACCACTGTGTTGTTTGCAGAAGCAGGCACCTTAACATCATTTACTCCAGGAGTCAGTTGCTCTCCTGAAGCTCCCTGTCAGTTTCAAGAACCAGCACTCTAACTTTCATCAGGATCTTTTCCTATTTCACACATGCTGTTGATGTAGAAACCTGAGGGTCTACTACTTTATGTCCCATCTACATTTTGCTTTGTTCAAGTCAGCTAGCTGCCTGGACACAATGGCTGGCTTTAACAGTACTAGGAAGTCTTGTGGAGTGTCCTCTTTCCTCTCTTATCAAAGTGCTCCCTTTTGCCACTCTGATATTGCAGTTCTTAAAACTAGGTATCACATAGGGCATATTATACTGATCTCAAAGTCAGATGGCAATTGGAGCTATTACATCACCACATCAAGCTTTGAAATGTTCTTTTCTCAAGATTACAGTGTCCTTTATGAGTCCTATTGGAACAACATGGCCTAATGGTCCTACAAAACAATGAAACAAAAGAAATTCTTTCTCTCCTGACTGTCTGTTCCTACTCCATCTCCATCTCTTGAGAAGTTATTATTGATTGTGCTTTTCATTTAAGTTGGTATATGACCATTCAAAAATCTTTTGTCTTGCATCAAACCTCAGATGCTTGCCCCATCTCAGCAACAAGTAATAAGTGACTACATTTCACATAATTCTCCACAGTGTTTCACTCAAACTAGATGTAGAATTCTATAGAATCCAGTAGACAAGACAAAAAAAAATAAATAGAATTCACTGATTAGACTATGGAAATTCTTGATGAAACACATACAGTAGTCATTAGGTTCTCTCTCTCTGCCACCTCTATTACCATATTTGTCATAACATAGAATTATTTTGCCTTAAAGTTGAAGGAAGTTTTTGTAGTGGGGAATATTTTTTTTTTTCTGTCAAATACTATACTTTATTTAAAAAAAAAAATCAGATCCTTTATTGCACATAAGTGATAAACTCCAATGCATACCTTACTAAAGTCAAAGTTTTACTGAATTATAATGAATCAGACCATTAATCCACTGCATTTTGATTGAAATTAAAGGCATATTGAAATGGTATTTTATTTTTAGTGGGAATTTTATGCATTTGGCATTTTTGCTCTTTCAAAACTCCCATACTATATTACCAAATCACTGTTGTACTCTCTCTCTTCCCAGCATTATATACTTCCCACTACTCCGTAAGGTTTCAGTATTTTTCTTCATAATACAATTGTATTGTGTTTTAATCTATTTTATGTTTATATTAAGGTTGTTTCTAAGGATTAAACAGGGAGTTGATATATATTTAGTTACTTGCTGTACTTCAACTGCTCAGTAGATATCAAAGTACTGCAGCTGTATTCACTGCAGCTGAAATTATGTATAATACATGGATCAGACTAATATTTCAGTAGAGGTTTTTCTGGGAGTAAAAATGAGAGGATTTTCCTTGTCCAAGTCCTTCACTAATGCATGTTCATATCATCTTATAATAATCTATAAAATCACTACAAATAATAATGAATAGGACTTAAAACAAGTTTTATATTATATAATAGCATTCTAGACTAGGGGTTATTCTCACGCTGTTCAAGGTCATAGCTGGCCATTAACCACATTTGCAGCAAGGGCACTTTACTGACCCCAGGTCCTTTTCTACAAGGCTGCTCTCCAGCTGGGCAGCCCCCAGCCTATGCTGGTGCATGAGGTTATTCCTTCCCAGGTGCACAACTTGGCACTTCCCCCCTTGTTGACTTTCATAAACATAAGGTATCCCTCAGAGGAAGCAGATTCCTTGAGGAACAAAGCTTGGCTGCAGACAAATGTTGACAAGGAGAAGGGGGAACCTTAGAAGCATTTGACTGAGTACAGAACACCCACCCCACACCATGAGATCCCGCAGTAAGTCTCACGAAGACCTTTACCATTCTCAGATCTTTAACTGTTTCTATTGTAACAAATTCTTTACAATCATTGTGTTAATGGACTAATACTTAAATACTGACTAAGAACTGTTAAAAATCATACAATCTAATCTTGTTATTTACCATAAAAAGTATATAATAAAGCCTTAATTACTGCTTTATTAAAGTTGTGTAAAATCAATTTTGAAACAGACTCGAGGGGTAAATCACGTGTGCATTAGATATATGTTGTTCAGCCATGCCTATCTTTTAGTTAGCCTGAATCTGTCCTTTCCCAAGCCCTATTCAACAACACTTTCCCTAAGAATCAAATGCAATTAAAACCTATTTTAGGAAGGAAGAACAACTAATACTTGGCACTCACAAAAGGAATCATGATTTTGGAAGGACTGGAGGGTAAAACTCCAACAAACTTTGTTATAAAAACAAAATCTTTATAAGGTCAATTTTAAAATATAAAATCTTTAAATTACATTCCTGAATAATCTACTTAAATGTATTTGTTGTTTGGTCAGTCATCACAACACAGTCACCACGGCATTTTCCTGCCTACCAAATACAGTTGAAATACCAGATTCTCAGACTAATGTCTAGTTAGACAATCCATGAAGTAGAAGACAAACTGTATAATTCTGATATCCTAGACTGTTATAGGTGAAGAAGAATTTATTAAGAAGGGTCAAATTAAACACACTTTCTTGACCTGCAAGTCCAAAAGGGCTGATACGCAACAATTACTTTGATATAGAGGCCAGAAACATTAAATCAACTCTCGTTACCTACTGGGCAGCAAAATAACTGGTCAGCTGGGAGTAATTCAGCAACTTATATACATATTTTATTAATTCACCTGAAAAAATGAAACTCATATGAAAGACTTCCTACATTTCAGAGACAGCTCTGACCTGAGAGCAGTCACTGGTTTGTTGCTTCTCCACCCAAAAATGCACATGCTTACACATGCACATCGGATCAACCAGTTGACAAAGATCTACACATAAAAAAGAAGAAAGGACTTATTTTGGCAACTCTTCTTATGCACTGTGTTGTGACACTGCTGCCTTGGAATAAGTCAAGAAGAAGAGATTTAGATGATAAATATACAGTATGGATTTATTTCTGATCTCTGAAGAAGATGAAAACCTGTAGATTTACAAAGCTATTATGTGTAATACTACTCACAAATTTTTCTGGGACTGGATACAGTGGACTTGATTTGATCCTGTTTTCTCTTCTTTCTTAAAACAGAACAGGCCAAACATGAAATCACTTTTCTGATCTTCCAAGCCTTATTGGGTTCAAACAATTGAATTAAGATAAAACAGTAGTGACAGAATAATGTCCCGGGGAAAGATCAAAGTAACAGTGTTCTGGAACTGGCACTGGGATTACATTGCATCCTTTCATACAATGCATTTAGGCAATTGACAGTTGTGCTTCAAAGATTAAAAGTGATCAAAATTCAATGGCAATTATGCAAAGAACATGGATCAGAAAATGAAACTCTGCTACAGGATAAAAATGAACACATTAATTGAGTTTTGTTTTTTGTTGTTGTTTTGTTTTGTTTTTTGTTAATCTGTTTCTATTTTTAGTGTTATTTTCTTCTCTGTTCATTAATGGAGGGGAGAGGAGGGAATGTCAGTATCCAAACTTGAGCCCCTGTATGTAGAACAGAGTTTCCATTGCTGCATGTTAGAAAACTGGATGATAATTTTTTCCAGTTTTATTTAGACTTTGCCATGGGACATCTGTTCTTGTGTGCTGTATTATATTATTAACACTTTCTGAATACTTTTACAGGACAATCATTTTGAAACAATGTTCCTGCTTTAACTTAAGTATTCTATAATGTGTCTTTTAATAATTAAAAATACCAGCACAACCCTCTCCCTTCATTACAGTAACAGCTGGGTTTCTATTTCTAAATTGAGGATGTAAGAAAAAAACAGATATAGTGCTATACTAGCTGCAGTGACAAACTTAGGTACTTAACAGTCTGTTACGCAGAACAAATAGGAAATACTTGCTCCCTGCTAACTCCCTGGAACTGGTGAATGACAAATGGGATCCAGTTCCAAATCATTCCAGATATTTTCTTTCAAGAGCCAACACCCATTTGCAGCATTATTTCCTATGGCAAGATCAGCCCTTGTTCTCCATTTTTTACAAAAGGGAGATTGGCCAAGGGTGGAATCAATCATTGCTTTTCCACTCAAATTTCAATGAGTATATGTATTTGAGGCTGAACTTTGGAGAGCTTTTATTTGAAGCTTTGAAATTAACACTGTAAAGACAAGCTTATCGTTTAATCCATCATACACCATTAAGTCAATGTAACATTGTATTTGTAGAGCTGGTTGGGAATTCCTAATAAAATATTTTTTCATCTGGAAATGCCATTTGCTGAAACTGAACATCTTCCCCAAAAGCTATTTTCTGCCAAGAAAGTATCCACAGGCCAACAGCATTATTTGACAGAAGGGAGAGACTAATCCCAAAAGTAAGATTGGTTTATTTAAAGCTGTTCTTTCTGTTGGCAGAAACTTAGGTTGAAGCCTCTACGTTAATGAACATTTCCATTCTGTTTTATTTCACAGTTTAGGGGAGAGGAAAAAAAAAAAAAAAAAAAAAAAAAGAAAGAAAGAAAGAAAGGAAAGATGGATGTAAAAAAGTTTCCAGACTAACACAAATTGTGTTAAAATTTAAATCATGGTTAAAAAAAAAAAAAAAAAAGAGCAGCTTAACCAGATTCCTAAATGTTACTATAAAACTACAAGCATAATTCACTGATGAAATCTAGAAGAATTGCATTAGTAGCTGAAACCCAAGGTTGTGTGCCAAATTAAATGAAATGTCCTTACCAAAATAACCACTGTAGATTTTAAAGGAAAGAGAATAAACACTTGAAGCATTTGCACTGTACTGTTGCCATTCATGTCAACTTTAGTACCAGAACCTTGGGTTGGTATCAAAAATACTGACTAGTGGACTAGCGTTTTTTAAAACAAATTTGTTATGAGGTAACAAAGCATTTTCCATCTGAATGATACTCCAAGGAATAAGGCAAGTCATAGTATTTCAGATTTTATTTTCTGAAAAAGCCTTAATTTTCAGACCAACAGAATGAATAACCGCAGAAGAAACACCATTACACTTAAAAGTAACGTTAATTTTTTTTTCCTCCAGAAAACAGAGTGGAAAATTGACCAATATTTCACTGAATTAGATCACTACCTCTTTGGCAGAAGCTCATCCTTGTTTCATGTGTTGTAGTGCCTGAAGACACTATCAATATTTACCTTAAAAGGTAATAACATACATTTATACTACTGTGTCAGATATAATAAAAATGTGGCAGTGAAATCAGTGCAGTATGTTGCCTTAAAGCATACTTGGCTTTAAAGTACAATAGCTATTACTAATAAGCAGCCTCTGTAGACACTTATTTTAACAGATATTTACCAAAATGAATGTTTAGTTTTTTTTTTTTTTTTTTTTTTTTTTTTTTTTTTTGAAGTATCTAATGTGACTGAAAGAAAATACAGCAAGTTAATTTAAAATGTAAGGAGCAAGAGAACATTAAAGGTTTTTTTTATTAGTTTCAAACATATTTTTAACAAGTGTAAAACTAAGCAATGTATTGTATAATAATGAAATTGCCTGAATTAATGCACTGACTGGGTCTGAAGGAAGTAGAAGAGACTGGAGAACAACCGAGAGCTTTGGGCCATGGATGTACAGAATGAGTGCTAGTCCTCTCCACCAGATCTCTGGATTGATCCATCCAGTGTAGCAATGATACAGGGAAGGTGAAAAACAGTCTGACCCATGAGTCATGGGCTTGGTCATCATTCAAAATAAATTACAACTTTATGACACAAACTGTACATAGAATTTTCTTGTGACATAAAAAAAAAATGCTAGCAAGCATTAAGCGTTCTTTATTGCACTACTTTATAGATTATTTGAACGGATTTAAAGTTGATACAGATCTAATGCAATTGAGCTTCATCAAAGAATACCTTTGTATTGCTCATTACTGAAATAGTTTTATTTTAGCAACTAATACTATAAGCAAAAGCTTGGAAAAAAAAATAGGAAATTCTCTTAGACTAATAATAATAATATTAAATAAATAAATAAATAAATAAATAAATAAAAATAAGTTAAAAAAAAATGTCAAACCTTACTGAACTTTGTTCTCCTCTGCTACCAGTCTGAAGTATTAACATTTCCACTGGGAGACCTTCACCTGGGAAGAAATAAATAAATAAATAAATAATCAGATATACTTTTAAACTTGCTACTCTGCCAATAATCCAGCTGTGTTACTATGGCAGGCAATGCAATGGGAGTGACTTCCCCATCATAATAAACAGCTAAAATAGAGACAATTTCATTACAAACTAAAACGAACATTTTGTCAGCTGTTACTATAATACACAACTGCTGAAAATAGCGTCTCACAAATAATGATAAATATTCATTAGGACATCATTACAAGGCTGTGAAAAACATGACTCAAACTGAGCTCACATTGCTTGCATAGCTGTATTACAAGTCATGTAACTTTTTCTTTAGATGCTAACTCTTTAACTGTTTCGGATAAATCATTTTCCCTAAATATCAGTAGGATATGTAGATGTTCAGGATTTCACTGCAGAATCTTAGTGCTTTGCAGAATTGAGCTTTTTTTAAAGAGGAACAAAAGGAGAAGAATACAGGCAGATGGTAGGCAGCCAGGGAAAAGTCATGCTGGGTTGCCTCAGCAGCTAAAATGAAACAGAGGGAGATAGTCCAGCACACTCATTGTAGAGAAGAAAAGGGGAAAACCTGGGGGGTATCGTGCACAGTTTGCTTCTGTTCCTCCTGTTCCCTGAAGTGCAAGAGGTCAGAACAGAATGAAAATTGGCAAAGGAAAAAATGGCAGCCCTAGTCCCTTCATGTGCCAACAGCACTTGACACAAGCACCTCTTTCCTCACAGAATCACAGAATTTCTAGGTTGGAAGAGACCTCAAGATCATCGAGTCCAACCTCTGACCTAACACTAACAGTCCCCACTAAACCATATCCCTAAACTCTACATCTAAACGCCTTTTAAAGACCTCCAGGGATGGTGACTCCACCACCTCCCTGGGCAGCCTGTTCCAGTGTCTAACAACCCTTTCAGTAAAAAAGTTCTTCCTAACATCTAACCTAAAACTCCCCTGGCTCATCTTAAGCCCATTCCCCCTCGTCCTGTCACCAGTCACGTGGGAGAACAGACCAACCTCTGCCTCACTACAGCCTCCTTTAAGATATCTGTAAAGAGCAATAAGGTCGCCCCTGAGCCTCCTCTTCTCCAGGCTGAACAAGCCCAGCTCCTTCAGCCGCTCCTCGTAGGACTTGTTCTCCAGGCCCCTCACCAGCTTCGTCGCCCTTCTCTGGACCTGCTCAAGCACCTCCATGTCCTTCTTGTAGTGAGGGGCCCAAAACTGAACACAGTACTCGAGGTGCGGCCTCACCAGAGCCGAGTACAGGGGGACGATCACCTCCCTAGCCCTGCTGGTCACACTGTTTCTGATACAAGCCAGGATGCCGTTGGCCTTCTTGGCCACCTGAGCACACTGCTGGCTCATATTCAGCTGACTGTCCACCATCACTCCCAGGTCCTTCTCTGCCTGGCAGCTCTCCAACCACTCATCTCCCAGCCTGTAGCTCTGCTTGGGGTTATTGCGCCCCAGGTGCAGGACCTGGCACTTGGCCTTGTTGAACTTCATACAGTTGACCTCAGCCCATCGGTGCAGCCTATCCAGATCCTCCTCCTGCAGAGCTTTCCTACCCTCGAGCAGATCGACACATGCACCTAACTTGGTGTCATCTGCAAACTTACTGAGGGTGCACTCAATGCCCTCGTCCAGATCATTGATGAAGATATTAAAGAGGACCGGCCCCAGCACCGAGCCCTGGGGGACGCCACTAGTGACTGGCCTCCAACTGGACTTGACTCCATTCACCACGACTCTTTGGGCCCGGCTATCTAGCCAGTTTCTAACCCAACATAGCGTGCGCCAGTCCAAGCCAAGAGCAGCCAGTTTCTTGAGGAGAATGCTGTGGGAGACGGTGTCAAATGCCTTGCTGAAGTCAAGGTAGACCACATCCACGGCCTTTCCCTCGTCCACCCAGCACGTCACTTTGTCATAGAAGGAGATCAGGTTCGTCAAACAGGACCTGCCTTCCATAAACCCATGCTGACTGGGCCTGATCGCCTGCTTGCCCTGCAAGTGCCGCATGATGACTCTCGAGAGGATCTGCTCCATGAGCTTCCCTGGTACTGAGGTCAAGCTGACAGGCCTGTAGTTTCCCGGGTCTGCCCTCCGGCCCTTCTTGTAGATGGGCATCACATTTGCTAGCTGCCAGTCAGCTGGGACCTCCCCCAATAGCACTTCCATTGTCACTGCTTAGGCTGTAAGCTTGTCTAGGTTTCTGTACTGAAGTTATTTTAGCCATTTAAGGAGTAAGCAGATAACAAAATAAAGAAGAGATAAGAGAAATTACTAGGCCAAGTGTGCCTTAATAGATACTGTTTCAACACATCTCCATTTGACCAGGTATAACAATGTTCTTGAGAAGCTGTGCACGACAAGTCACCTTTCATTACAGGAGAACTGCATCTGCTGGTGTACATCTCATGTTAAATTGTTCAAGGAACTAAAACAGCATAGACTTACTCGCTTGTTTTGGCAAGCTATATTTCTGCCAGTTTAGCTCTCTTCACTGGCTTTTGGGAGAAGAGGGTGGGTCTGAATCGGACAGCACAGTGTCAATAAGGACAAAAGCCAAGCTTCAGCATATACAGAGAGGCTGAGGACAGGACAGCCAGGCCTGCTTTTTCCAGTGACATGATGTCAGCTCAGTTCTGTTACCAATCCACATCCTACATGGTGTACAAGGAAACCTCATTTATCGTGGTAAATTACACTGTTCAGAATTGAAACAAAAAAAGGCCATGTACCCTCGCTTTGTGTCAAGCTTATCAGATATATTTCTGCTATGGACCTCTGAGTTGTGATGATGTTAGAAAGAAACGCGGTGTCCCCCACACCTTGACCGTGCAACAACCACTTGGTTTCTAAGGGCTGCTAACGCCAGCACCCACAAAGGTTTACAAGTCACAAACAGAGCTATAAATCATTGTGAAGAAAACGTAGTCCAAATAATCATAACAAGAACTCTCTTAAAATATCAGTTTTGCTTTGTAAATAATATGAAGCATCAAAACTATAAAAACTTTCAGCCAGTTTGTGTCTGCCGTGAATAGCCAAATTACAGTTTTAAGCCACTAGTACAGCCCTCCACCTGCTGGCTAAATTTAGCATATGCAATGTGCAAGTCCGATACAAATTTTAAGTATGAACACTCATTGTCACAATTTAGTCCTATTATAAGATAACACACCTTTGTACATACTTCATTCAAGGAGATTTTTATCAGCTGGTAGATTATAAAAATTAAAGACTTGAAGTTATAAACAATGCTGCTCCATATAAGAAAAAAGTGCTGGAAAATTGGATAGACCAAGCAATTTAAAAACCAAGATGTAAGGTACTAACAAAACTATTTGCTCTTTTCCCTACATTTTTTACATAAGCACTCTGCATTGTACCCCAGTTGGTTACCAGTTTACCAAAGTAGTCTGTCGATAAAGCAAAATGAGAATATCAATTTTGAGAATATTAAATTCATAAAAGGCATATTTCTCTTGAATTATACCTTCAAAAGCACTTTAATAATAACAGGTAAAATCTGACAAAGAGGGTAGGTAAAAATTCCCCATTATTTTGAGTAGATTAATAAAGGGAGTGAGAAAACAAGAACCAAACAAAAACAGACCACTGCCTACAACAGGCAGGAGGTTGAATTTTTAACGATGAAGTATCTGGAACAATTGCAGGATTATTCCAGGAAACATTACATTTCTCACTCAACCCTGGAACTTCACCTATCTAAGGGCACAGGAAAGGAGAGAATTTCTTCATAAATCAGAAAAAAAGAGAAACAGTGAATAAAGGCTGAGTCATCATAACCAAAACTTCAGCTTCCACCTACACCTCTTACACATGCACATACACATACAAGATGAACAGCATTGTTTATGAATACTGACACATCTTAATATCAGATGAGTCATTATAGAAAGTATTTCAGGATTCATTTTATCACAGCATGTGACAGGGATATAACAAATGGCCTGCTTAAATCCAGCCTACGTATGCTTTGTCCAATGCTTCAGGTTACCTTTTCATACAGTATGTATTTTTCAATAACTAAGAATATCTGATTTAAACAAAAGTCCACTTCCTGAATTGAACCTGTTTTCCTACAGTAAGTTGGACTAGTGTTCAGCGTGATCCTGTTTTCTCTACAATGGTAATTGTAGAAATGCAAGAGTATATATTTTCACTTCTACCTCTAAAGTCCATCCTTAACTTTGGAAAAAAATTAAAAAGCTACATTACCAGTTAACCAAGGTTTGCATCTGTACTATTTCCTGTAGTTTGCATCAGGATTTGATTGCAACAGTGTCTCAGCTGAACATTTGGATCAGTCCTTATTCCTACTCCGTGATGCTGTGGGGAGGTGACAGCAACACCACAGGCTCCATGCCTCCTTTACATAGTTAAATGCTGCTCATTAGAATTCCTGCACTCCTAGAACTCATTAGAACAAAGAATACTTAGTCCTTCAGTAAAAAAAAAAAAAAAAAAAAAAAAAAAAAAAGGATTAGCCAGGTCCACCATTACCCCAGATAAAACATTTTTTAAAAACATTTTTAATTCCTTTTAATTCCAGGACATCATCGTCTGCTATATATCTTTCTCTTTTTCTCTTTCTCTTCATACTATCCCATTAGAAGTGCATGTTAGTACCTGACTGACTTTACCAAAGCCCTAAACAGGCTTTATAGGGACATGTGGTCTCATTAAAAGGACTGAGGTTTGTTGTGCATGATTTCTTGGTAATTATGGGGTGCAGTCACAGTTCATTGTCCTTTAAAGTCATGTGAATTTTCTTTCTTTACCTAATCAACCAGTAGGCTTGCTTTGGACACCGATGTTCTCCTGCAACATTGAAGTTTGCAGACTTTTTGATGTCTTTACACTTTTCTTCATATTCTTTCATTATCGCACCTGTTGTAGCAGCTGATCTGCCCTTAGGCTTGTTCTATCCACTATGAATCTACAGTGACTCAATTTGCCACACATTTAATTGTTGATACAGAGCTGAAACGTTGTTATATAACAACGTTGTACGTTGTTATATCTCAGTAATGAACTGGGCTTCTTAGCCTTGCACAGAGAAAGAGGCCTTGGATTTTCACATTCTGAAACACACAGTGATGTCTTGTCTGACTTTGCTCACATGCTGCCAATCAAATCATACCAGGCCATGAGTGCTCCACATCAGCACTGTTCCTCTGCCAAAAGGCAATTCCTTTGTGGTATTCAGTGCTTCTGATGAGATGCTGAGCCTCTGCTTCTAGCTGCTTGCCTCAAAGTGGGAAATGCTCAGCCCCTGCTGTGCGTGGATCTTTATTTGGTATTCATTTCAGATCCACCAGACACTGTAATTTTAATCTGACAAGATGCTTGGTAGAAAAGTTATAGTAATGGCTGGGTTGTTATCTTTGACTTGAAATTGCCTTGCAGATAATGGAACTCATTCTCCCCTGCTTACAACTTCTTGTCTATTTTTCCCCCTCCCCAAAACAGGGGCATAACATGCCCCTCTGACAAACATTACAACCTCTGTCTTTAGCATAGACAAAGCTTTGGCATAGTTCTGCTTTGAGCAGGACAATGGAGTGCTTGACCTCCAGAGGTGCCTTCCAACCTGAAATATCCTATAATCCTAAAATAGTTTTCCTATTATCGACTGTTCAGGCTGACTGGCAACCATAGACGCTGCACTAGTTAATTGTAACACTGTTGTAATGCAATGTATTGTATAATTGTTTTATAGGTCCTTTTCTTTGTATATCTTTAACAAACTAAGCAGTGAAAGAGTAAAGCAAGCCATCATGCAGTGAAAGCAATTCAAGACTTCAAGCATATTAGTGTTAAGTTTCTGCACTGCAGTTCTGTCATCAAGCCCCACCTCACTCACTATAGGCCTTTGGCATGGAGCAGGGAGGAAAGCCAGGAATTCCAGGTATTTTCCTTCACTTCAGAAAGGACATTAGGATTTCTTTGCACTGAAATAGCAGAAACAGCAGTCACGATCTCTTTGTTTCCCTCACACAAATTACACTCATAGCAGCAGATAAGTAACAAACACTTCTCTTTTCCCCAATCACATCCAGACATCAGCAGCAGAAGAGAACCTAATAAGCAAGACTCAATAGTCAAGATTTCTCTTTCCAAGTATGCATCAAAACAGCTGATGGCATTCTTCTACTGTCATATGCAAACACTAATCTTACAATACTTGTTCTAGTCCAATATCCACCTCCCAGAGCACTTTCACCTACTGAAGTCGTTCAGAGTTCATCAGGTTTTAACCAAATACCATTCCTTAGGATGTGCTCTTTCAGAGCCATGAGCAAATAAATTGAGATTAACACAGCACCCTGCCCTCCCTGCCTCACCATTAAGCAAAATACACTGGGAGTGTAATGCAGGAAACTCCACATCCTCCTCCACTAGTCATGAGCCAGATGGAGCTGGTAACTGCACACAAGGCCAAAGCAAGAACGCAGCACTTCTCCCAGTCCAAGGGCTTTGCAATGATGTTCTGCACTCAAGGGAGCCTTGATAATAGAAAAACTACCAGCAAGTCTTTCCTTCCCTGTCGCTTCACCACCACTGGCTTAGGTGACATGGTAATACGACCCAGACCATTAGTTTTTATCTCAGCTGATCAGATGTCATGAAAACGAAGAGACTCCCTCACAGTGCATCCACAGATTAATGCATGAAATGTGAGGGAAAGAGGGCTTCAGTCATCCTACTTGACCAACATGAAGTCACCATCTCTGTGTTGCTTTTACGCCTCCGAAATGAGATGGAGGCCACGCTGAACTCTCTAAGTGTTCATTCAATGTAGATACCAAGATTTCCTCCTTAGAATGATTCACTGCATGCTGAAAAGCTCTATAGGTCTGCTTTAGACCTTTTTTAGTTCAAGATTGTTTTTTTTTTTTTTCATATTCAAGCACAGACTTTCCATGTCTAATCCAAGTTTTTCCATAAAATCGTCTGTTAAGGAAAAAAAGGAGTTGTCAGATGAAGAACTGATTCTGCCTAAAAACACATAGCCATCATGATTGCAGGAGCAGCTCTACTTAAAAAAAATAAATAAAATAAATAAAAATAAAAAGAAGGACACAGTGTGATAGGTTTCCTTCGTTTAGGGGTTGCTAAGAGTAAATAGTCTGTTGTTCACTGAGAGACTGGGGAATTTATCACAGTCCTTTAAATTGTTTCCTTCAAGATACCAGCAGTAACAAAAAGGCCCTTTATGCATATTCTCAAGCCTTCCAGCCCTGTTACCTTAGCTGCAAAGCACAGAGGCCCCAACAGCTATAATCTAAAAGTTTAGTCATACAAAAGTAAAGGATGCAGGGCTATATATCTACAGACAAATCAGTACAGTCCAAGTTGAATTCAAGGCATTTATATATTGTACGTAAGGGTACAGAGTCCCTCAAACGTGTGTGCAAGAGAAATAATTCACCTGGAAGTGGTCTGGACAGAAAGTTTCTAAGTAATTTCATTCTCTTTACTGGGAATGTTGTAGGACTACATGTAATCCAATTGTCTGTGTTGCATGTTCCTAAAACTACCCATAAAATGCAATATTATGTCTCGCTTGATGATATTTTCTTATTTATAGGTAGGTGGCTAGCAGAATGCCTTTTGCCATGCTCTTGAAAATGGTCGTGAAGTAATGGGCACACACTGTCAGATGAGGATGTTTCCATACTGTCCTAAAAATCACATCAAGCTCTACAGAAACCATCACTTACAGCCAATTCCGTGGATTTTAGTGAACTGTTCCAAAAAAAAAAAAAATAAAATCTGAGAGACAATCATAGATGGCAAAATATGATTCCCTTTAGTCCAAAGGGTGCTACAGTGTTTAACAGAAGTTCTGTACCAAGACTGATCTCAGCTGCTGTTTCACTTCTTCAGTCACAGGTATATCACTACTGAACTGAAGTCCATTATTTTTTCCAATGTCTAAATAAGTCATATGGCTCTAAAACAGGAGTCACAATATCCAGCATAAAGGAGCACCAGATCTAGTCAGGTGCAAAACACCATATACTTTAAGACTTTTCCTAATAATACCTGATTTGAAAAATTCTACTAAATTGAACGTGCAGCTCTTTGTGGGCCTTGGTTTTTTCCATTTGTAAGAAAGCATGACCTACCAGATCCTAACAATTTAGGGTGTCTAGGCAACACTAGGATGTGAATAAATATTAGCCTTCAAAACACCACATTATGAAGTGTATGATGGGTTGTTCTTTCTGTGCTGGAGAGGAGAAAAAAGAAAAACAGAAAAAAAAAATACAAAAATAATTTGTTAGGCACTTATGTATACCACAAAAGTCATAATCATAAACTACGTGGATATTTGCACAAAGAACAGAACTGGACACGTTAATGAAATAACTGATGCTAACTACAAAAACACCCTGAAGAGACAGCATGGTGTAGGTCC
Organism: Anas platyrhynchos; assembly: GCF_047663525.1. Lineage (NCBI taxonomy): Eukaryota > Metazoa > Chordata > Aves > Anseriformes > Anatidae > Anas > Anas platyrhynchos. The sequence continues at coordinate 3,507,439 of NC_092597.1, read as the reverse complement.
GCCTCAGTTTCCTAGCAACAAGATTTTCTCTGCTTTCTCAGAGTATCATGAAGTTGTGGAATCCTACTCCTACACATAATCTGAAAACAGGGATGAAAACAAGGATGACCCATCTTACAGACTAGAAGATGAAAACACTTTCAAGGCGTACTGAAACATAGCTCAGTAACAAGCAGCATCTGTTGCTGTTTTAGCTCTATTTTACTTGCATCTTAGCCATGGTCAAATACTTAAACGTAGCAACCAGATAATCAGCTCTGGTAAGTAATAACACAATCCAACAAAACGTGGAAAGAAAAAGAACGGGATGTTAGAATAACTTCGTTGACCACCCCAAGAATGAAAAGTAATTAAGTAATTTCCAGATAGGGTAGTAGAGGGGAAAGTGGTTTCAGCTGGCAGCTGTCCACTAGCTTTCTCTAGATAGCATCAGAACCCTCCCACACCCCCAAAAAAGTAAAAAAAAATAAAAAATAAAAAAATAAAGCCAATTCCCTCATATATCCTGTACTTTACAGTGACTCCTACAAAAAAAAAAAAAAAAAAAAAAAAAAAGAATCTTCATTTTGCCAGTGCAGAACAGAGAAAGGAGGGAGAAGATTCATGTTTTGACTAACTGGTCTTATCCTTTAATATTATTAGAGTCTCACCTGTAATGAAATTTAAAATTACAGGTAAAATAAGCAACTAATTTATTAGAGCTTTGAAATAATAATGCCTCACTCCCTGTTCATTAAAACAAGAGAAGATCATGGCCTTACCCATTAAATTTCTACATGATTTCCTCAGAAGAATTTTTCCACCAACAGAATTAACAGGTGCATTTTCACTTCTAGAAGACTGCTTTCATTTCCTTCATTGCTTAGAATTGCAAATTCTTACATTCATAACATTGTAATCTATAGCAAATTGCATACACAATTTGTCAGCTGGGCATCCTTCTAAGCACAGGACAAATTACTATCCCCAAAAGAGCAGTAAAGTATCTTTAAAATAACAATAATCACTAAAGTAGTACAAGACTACAAAATGCTCAGGCAATTCTAATTAATGCTCAATATGGAAAACCACATTCTACAAGCAAAATCCTATTTTCTACTTAGTGGAGTAGAAAAGTAACACTGTTACGAACAGTCTGGACATGAACATTTATGCCATTCAGCTCTGATGGGAATCTTGTTTCTATAAGGTGAAAGGAAACAGAATAAGAATAACTTACTACTTTAGGGAAGAAGGAGGTAAAAACAAAAAAGACAAAAAGCAGGCACTAATCAAATTATGCTGGTCTTCTAACCCAAAATATAGATGTTAGCAAGCTTGCCTCCTAAGTTAACTACACCTTCTTTGAATGTTGCCTTCTTTGCACTGTGTTGCATCAGCACAATGAGAAAAGTACTTATTGCTCCTTCTTTCTCTTAGTACAAACAGTCAAAATTTGGATCAGATTTCTTAGGTAGATCAGTTTCTTACTGTTCCTAACAAACTTTTCTGTACTAGTTATTTCAGCATGATTATAAATTGGACAAGAGTATGTTTTTTTAAATCTATTTTATTTCTTTTGGGATCACTGAAGCTAAATTTCAGTCCTTGCTCTAAATTTCATACACCAAAAATATCACAGTATAGTTTAGCTCCAGGCTGCAGTCTCAGTCTCTGACTGCTTCCTCAGCTCTTCCTCAGCTCTTAGAATCATAGAAAGATTAAGGTTGGAAAAGCCCTTCAAGATCATCTGGTCCAACCATCCCCCTACCACCAATGTCACCCACCAAACCATATCCCCAAGCACCACATCCAACCTTTCCTTGAACACCCCCAGGGACGGTGACTCCACCACCTCCCTGGGCAACCCGTCCCAGTGCCTGACCACTCTTTCTGAGAATAAATGTCTCCCAATTGTTTTAATTGTTAAAGAGTAGTGCTCTTTGTTCAGTTCTTTGTTTTAACTATTGAAGAGTAGGGGCATGACATTTCCATTTTTCCACTCACCAGTGACATCGCCCGACTGCCAGGACTTTTCAACTATGATGGAGAGAGGCTTGGCAACGTCATCAGCCAGTTCCCTCAGGACACTGGGATTCATGTCATCAGGCCTCATAGACCTGTACCTGTTTAGATTCATTAGGTGGTCTTGAACCTGCTCTTCGCTTACCATGGGTGGGACTTTGGCCCCCCATCCTCCATCTACGGGTTCAGGGAAATGAAAGACTTGGGGAGCATGTCTACCAGTGCAGGCAGAGGCAAAGAAGTTGGTGAGTACCTCAGCCTTCTCCATGTCTGTCATTACCACTTAGACGTGGAATCTCACTCCTAATATAAGAAATTAGACACCTATAATCGCTTACACACCACTATTCTCACCCCTCAGTTTATTTTCACGAATGCTAAAGGCACATGGTGGTCCTCGGGTACTCCTCCTGTCACCCCAGCACAGCAGCCCAAAGGGAGCATGTGCTCTTCTTCGAGGCTCTGCACAGAAGGGTTGACACCTCAAGGGCTAGGGGATGGGAAAGAAGCATTCACACAACCCCTGAGAATTGGCAAAAGATCATAGAATCATAGAATCATAGAATATCCTGAGTTGGAAGGGACCCTTAAGGATCATCAAGTCCAACTCTTGACACCGCACAGGTCTACCCAAAAGTTCAGACCATGTGACTAAGTGCACAGTCCAATCTCTTCTTAAATTCAGACAGACTCGGTGCAGTGACCACTTCCCTGGGGAGCCTGTTCCAGTGTGCAACCACCCTCTCTGTGAAGAACCCCCTCCTGATGTCAAGCCTAAATTTCCCCTGCCTCAGCTTAACCCCGTTCCTGCGGGTCCTGTCACTGGTGTTAATGGAGAAAAGGTCTCCTGCCTCTTGACACCCCCTTACGAGGAAGTTGTAGACTGTGATGAGGTCTCCCCTCAGCCTCCTCTTCTCCAGGCTGAACAGGCCCAGTGACCTCAGCCGTTCCTTGTACGTCTTCCCCTCCAGGCCTTTCACCATCTTCGTAGCCCTCCTCTGGACACTCTCCAACAGTTTCATGTCCTTTTTATACTGTGATGCCCAGAACTGCACACAGTACTCGAGGTGAGGCCGCACCAGCGCAGAGTAGAGCAGGACAATCACCTCCCTTGACCTACTAGCGATGCCATGCTTGATGCACCCCAGGACACGGTTGGCCCTCCTGGCTGCCAGGGCACACTGCTGGCTCATATTGAACTTGCTGTCTACCACGACCCCCAGATCCCTCTCTTCTAGGCTGCTCTCCAGCGTCTCATCGCCCAGTCTGTATGTGCAGCCAGGGTTTCCCCGTCCCAGGTGCAGGACCCGGCACTTGCTCTTATTGAACTTCATGCGGTTGGTGATCGCCCAGCTCTCCAACCTATCCAGATCCCTCTGCAAGGCCTTTCCACCCTCATTCGAGTCCACAACTCCTCCAAGTTTGGTGTCATCAGCAAACTTGCTCAAAATACCTTCTATTCCTACATCCAGATTGTTTATAAAAATATTGAAAAGTACCGGCCCTAAAATGGAGCCTTGAGGGACCCCACTGTTGACCGCCCGCCAGCCTGACGCAGCCCCATTTACCATAACCCTTTGGGCCCTGCCCGTTAGCCAATTGCTCACCCATCGTATGATGTTTTTATTTAGCTGTATGCTGGACATTTTGTCCAGTAGGATCCTATGGGAAACCGTGTCAAAAGCCTTGCTGAAGTCCAAAAAAATCACATCATCTGGTTTCCCTTGGTCCACCATACGGGTGATCTTATCATAAAAGGAAATCAGGTTAGTTAGGCAGGACCTACCCTTCACAAACCCATGCTGGCTGGGACCAATGACTGCTTTGTCCCCCAGGTGCGCCTCAATAAGTTCGAGAACCATCTTCTCCATGATTTTACCAGGCACTGACGTGAGACTGACAGGCCTGTAATTGCTAGGGTCTTCTTTCTGACCCTTCTTGAAAATCGGCACAACATTTGCCAGCTTCCAGTCTACCGGGACCTCTCCAAATTCCCAGGATCGTTGAAAAATAATTGAGAGAGGTTCTGCGATGACGTCCGCCAGCTCTTTCAGCACCCGGGGATGAATCCCATCCGGACCCATGGACTTGTAGGGATCCAGGTGGAGTAGCAAATCCCGCACACGTTCAGGGTCGGTTGGGAGTTTGTCATCCCCACCGTCCCGGTCCTCCAGCTCAGGGCACCCTGGGTCCCAAAGCCCATCATCGGCATTGAAGACAGAGGCAAAGAAGGCGTTAAGCGTCTCTGCTTTGCCTATGTCATTGTCTGTGAAGAGACCTTCCCTATCAAGGAGCGGCCCTATGTATTCTTTAGTTCTCCTTTTTCCATTCACATATCTAAAAAAACCCTTTTTATTTTCTCTCACAAACACAGCCAGCTTCAACTCTAGGTGTGCTTTGGCCACACGAATTTTCTCCCTACAAACACGAACAGCATCCCTGTATTCTTTCCATGACACCTGGCCCTCCTTCCAGTAGCGAAACACTCTCTGTTTCCACCTAATCTCCATTAGAATGTTCCTGGTCAGCCACGCCGGCCTCCTGCCCCGCCTGCCTGACTTGCGATATTTAGGAATTGCCTGATCTTGTGCTTCTAGGAGGCATAGCTTAAAGAATGACCAGCACTGGTGGACATCGAGGCCTTCAAGAGCAGTTTCCCAGGGGACCTTGCTGACTAGTTCCCTGAGCAGCCTGAAGTCCGCTTTCCCCATATCTAGGGATGAGGTTTTGGTGGCACTTTTCCTTCTGTCACCGTAATCTTTATTGCCAGGTGGCTCCAGGCTAATGCCTGGAATGGAGCCTGAGTGATGACAAGCATGGAGCTCGCCCTGCTACATAGCTGGCAGTGTTCCTTGACGGCACATTGCAGAGAGCTGCCAGGGTAGTCCCATGTTTGATGTGGCCAAGGTTTCTTTGTGATGTCAGCATACACGTATCTATTAAATGATGATAGCTATTACAGTGCTTTTCATGAGTACACCAGCCTGTGGGAGATGCTGCTCTGTTGAAAACACACAGTAGCAATAACACTTGGTTATGAAAGACAATACCATAAATTGTGAAGCAA